>NW_003314291.1:416005-516864 GCF_000143415.4 Selaginella moellendorffii | reverse complement strand
ATGGTTCCCTTACGACAGCGTCTTCGTCCAGCTTTACGTTGGGAGTTGACGCAGCAAGATGTAAATTCCGGACAATCTTTCGACCAATTCCAAGAGCATGTAGCTCATCTGTGAACATAAAAACTGTGAGCAAACATTCGAACTGAAAGATCCTTACCTTTCGCAAAGTGGTCGGCTACTCCTGATACTTTACAGTGCAAATCGGCTCCTCCGAGATTTTCAGCAGAGACTTCCTCTCCGGTCGCAGCCTGAGAAAGCACACAGAAAGAAAGTTAAAGAAACGAAAACGGAAAAGCCAGAAAAACAAAAACAAAAGCAGCACGAGAACAAAGCCACGAAGCCACAAAGGAACGAAGCCGTACCTTGACAAGGGGAGGTCCAGCAAGAAAAATCGTCCCATTTTCTTTCACAATGACACTCTCATCGGCCATGGCTGGAACGTAAGCACCACCTGCTGTACACGAGCCCAGAACAAGCGCTATCTGAGGTATTCCAGCCTCGGACATCCGTGCTTGGTTGTAGAAAATCCTGCCAAAGTGATCTCTATCCGGGAAAACGTCGGCTTGCCGGGGGAGATTTGCGCCTCCACTGTCCACAAGATATATACAAGGGAGGCTGCATTGAGCTGCGATCTCTTGAGCTCGAAGGTGCTTCTTTACCGTGATAGGATAGTAAGTTCCACCTTTTACTGTTGGATCATTGGCGACGAGCATACACAGCCGGCCGTGGATCGATCCAATCCCTGTGACAATCCCTCCAGAAGGAACTTGCTCGTCATACATGTCGAATCCCGCTAGCTGCTCACAAGAGTTTGTCACATTTTATCAGAGGAAAAGGAAGTAAAACTGTGACACTGTTATCACCTGGGACAATTCGATGAAAGGCGATCCAGCATCCAAAAGTTGGTCGATTCGTTCTCGCGGCAGGAGCTTGTTTCTTGCGCTATGGCGGCTGAGAGTCTTCGGGTCCCTGTCATTGCAAACCTTTCAACAAAGAAAAAACAAAGAGATAGAAAAAAATGTAGAGAACGTCGAGAGAAAGATCAGCAGTACCTTGCGGACATTCTCACGAAGCTCGGAGACGAGTCTTTCCATAGCCTTGCGATTTGCGTGGAAAGCATCGCTCTTGACATCCACGCCGTTCTTGAGAATGTTTAGCCCCATGTCCACGGCCATCACATTCTCACTCTCTTGCGGTTGTGTGGACGCAGAAGCCATGGAATAGCCCCTCGATGGAGAAAGAGATGGAAATCGCGATCCCTGGCCAATCCTCCCGAGCCAAAACTCCCGCAATTCAATCCACGAGCTGGAGGATTCCTGGCAGCGACTTACAAGAGCCATCGCAGGTCCAGCGTGCCGCCATTTCCATCGCAGCAGCCTTGCGATGCGATGCCTGTGCGCCATGGAGAGATAGATGAGTAGGGCGAAGAAATACTCGTGAAGATCAAAACGGATCTAGAAGAATATGCGCCATTCGAGTAAATAAAAACCTAGCGTCGCCTGAGAGATTCGAACTCGCGCGGACAAAGCCCATATACAGTATATCAGATTTTTAAATTTAACTTTATTTAGTTTTGCCATTAAAGTAATTACAAATTTTATTGTTACATGTGGTATATTCACAAGTTCACAAGGGCAAAAATATTGTATAAAATTATTGATTGTGTATATACCCAATATTTGCTAGGCTGTTGGTCGCTTTCAACTTGGAATATAATTAAAAACCCAGGATTTAGATTGGGAACCCTAATAAATTTTCAAGAAAAAGTAGAATTGTTATTAATAAATATTTATTAATAAATGCAAAAGTATTACTTGGAAATATAAATATAATTAGAACGCTAAGTTTTAAAAAACTAATACCTGACCAACAAAAAGTAAAAGAAGAATTGCTCATATTCATACATGTCTACACCATTGAATCAACATAAGAAAAGTTTTATCCATATTAGCCACAAACTTATCTCAATGAGCTTGCAAAAATGATAGCTAATGCCAACATTATTTAGATTTTCCTTACTCTCTCTCTCTCTTTCTTTGTAACAATTAAAAAAAAAAAAAAAACTTCCATTGCCAAGGAGAAAAATTGATATATAGTAGTGCCCATATCCACCCAAAACTTGTGCCATGATAAGATTGATAAGCTCCTCAACCACTCAAAGAAAAATTCTCATAGACAAAAATGAAATAAGCCAACCATTCTAAATAAATTTACAAAGAGGCAATATTCATAAGCTGTCATTTGGCTCTAAGTAGTTGTATAGGATTTGTAGGTAGTCACATTGATGGATGCAATACCTACATCATTGCATTGTAGGCAAAAGATGCAAACTTTGCTTACCCAAAACCCTAGCAATTTTGTGGATTATTTGACTCAACCAAGGAGCCTTATATTGTAGATAAAAAACCACTAGTGTCTGTTATAGATGAGTTTAAGTTTTATCTACATTTTACCCCTCACTATGATGTGAGGAATTTCAACATTTTCAGCAAGGGAAAATGATACTCAAAGACTATATTGAGAAGTTTATTCACTTAAATAACTTTATTTTAATAAAGGATTTAGATCAAAATAAATCCTACTTCATTGATGGCTTTCACAGTGAAAGTATGAAACAACACTTGCATTCCCAATTTACAAAGAGTTTGGAAGAGGTCTTTGATATAGCTTGTTGACTTGATAATGAGAAGCATAAGTTTTGCAAACATTTGAGTTCTTTAGTTGAGAATCATTATAATGATTATTATGGACACAAGGATAGGAATAATATCACAAATTGAAGTCTACAATAGCTACTTCAGATGCAAAAGGGTTGAAAAAACAATTTTTTTTTGTAAATAATTATAAACAAGGTTGTCATTATTATGGCAAGTTTGAATATTACAAATTGATTGTCCACAACTAAAGAACAAGTAATAGAACAAAAAGAATTGTCAATCTTCTAATGATGGTATGTTAGATACTAAAAAGTTGCAAAATTTATAGCATGAGGATGACACAAAATATTGTTCCAGTCGAAAGAAGAGGATTTTAATTGTTGCTCATCAACTTAACTGTGTGTGAGATAAAGTAGAGATTGAAGACACTTATGCATCAAATTTAATGTTGAAAAGCGTGTTCTATGATGGTCTAATATAGATTTTATTAGATAGTAGGAGCAATATTGGGTAGGTCACAACTAACTTGAGGCATAATCTAGCTCCTACTTGTATGCTTATTCTTGTTATGCATCTGGCTTGGGTCTAAGCCCAAGTCCCAGACTATGTTAATTGGTGAGTACCCATATCTTCGCATTAAACTACCAATTATGCTGAAATAATATCAGATTCTGTTTGGCTTTGTTTTATATGCTAATTATAGCATTGAAATGCTGGATGCTTTAGGACTGTTCCAAGTCATTTTGCACTCTTGTCCCTTCACTTTTTAGGTTGTACGCTCAGAAGTCATTATATGCTTTAGTGCCTTTACTCCTTGGCTCCATGTTTAAAAGTTTGGCTTTGTTCTTTCATTTAGTGGCATAAGGCTCTGAAACTCGGGTTCCACACCACTGTAAAGAGTAAAAACCACATGCACTACATTTGGTATTAGAAGATGAGTCCCAGTAAGTACTATCCAATGAGATTGGGCAATTAGTCTCGTTACATATGCAAAGATAAAAATGATGATCTAAGTGGGTATATGTTTTGGTGCTAAAGCTTCATATTCATTCCTTATGTATGGATTTTAGTTACCTTTTTGTACCGTATTTTATGAACTTGCTCTTGGGCTCATAAGATAAATGAGAGATGTTCCGTTTGCACAAGTTTGTGCTTGGGCTCATGAGTGAGGCACATTAGTAATTCAAGATTACATTTTGAGTTAGCAAGATGGATTTGAGATGTACCATTTTGCACGAGTTTGCGTTTGGGCTCGTGAGTGAGATACATTAACAACTCGAGGTTACACTTTGAGTTAGCATAATTTATGTTAGCCTATCAATGGTTTCATGAGTGTTTCCAAGTACCATGGGTGAAAGTAAACCTCCCCTAAGTTTGCTATGAGTGAAAAATATGTTTGTCCATAACTGTTTAGCATGACACTAGTGGATCCTTCTTATGCATGATTATGAGTGGATCAATCAAGATTATAGAGATTAGTCTATTGGTTTAAGTAATCTATTGCTCTCTCATAAACTTTTCTTGGATTAGATTGGAAGTGGTGCAAACACAAGCTTAACATTTAGTCAAAGATGAGATCGAAAAGAAAGTCGTCAGGGATGAAAGATCAAACACGTAAATTATCTTCTCTTCTTGGAGAGATAATTCACAATGAAGTATAACTCATTGCCCATATTTACATTATGCAATCAAGAGTCCCTATCTTGATGCATGTTGATTATAATGGTTTTACAAGTGGTGAGTCATGGGATGGATAACGTATAAGCAACCAAAGAGAACGATTTGAGAGATGATCCATAGGGTTCAAATATAAAGGGAAAAGGCCCATGAACAAAAGTGCATTCCCTTTTCCAATCGGTTAAGGGTCTTGGGATATTTAAGGTTAAGTGTCCTTGGGAGTCCAAATTCAGAAGCTTACATAACGGTGAAGTGCTAAACCATTTTGTCTAGGCTTACTATTGGAAGGCTTGGGTTACAATGCTCAATTTTTTTTCCGGGGAACCTTGCTATTGCTCCTTAAGTAACTTGGTGTTGAATTAGTTTTGAGTTTGGTCAAAAAAAGAGTGGCATAAGCTTGTCTATGTTGTAAACAAAAGTTGGTAGTATTCAATGTTATAAATTTCTATCGGTGGGGTATGGCATTTATATTACATTTTGTCGAATCGAGTTAACACTTGATACTTATATAAACCTTTGAAGTGATGATATAGACATTGCTCATTGTGTTACTCAACTGATGATCAAGTCATTGTGATACTTATATCATATCCATGTGATAATAAGCAATGTGTTTACGAAGTTGTTTGGTCAAATAAAGTGGTTGATAGTGAAGCTAGTCTACTTGCATATAGTGGCATTGTATTAGCTTTGATTAGATTTTTAATAGTGATCTATTATGCTAAGTTTAAGTTGGTATCTTGTTTCCTTGAGGGTTGCCCATTAAGGTGTTAAAAAGGGTTATAGCATTCATTTGCTATGGCTTGTTGGTTTATCTGTTAGCATTTAGAGTAAATTGTTGGATGGAGAAAGTGTGTAATTGAGGCATTAACATCGCTAGCACTTGTGTTAATGGAAATGGCATTGTTATTTCAAGTGATGAGGAATTTTTTTTAGACCTTAATTTTTCATATCATTTTTTTGTTAGTGTTTTGGCTTCACATTAGATTTTAAAGGTGATTGAAGAAGAGTGTTAGTGCAATGTAGATATCCGAAGATGTAGTCTTCATGATCAAGCTTTGGATGTTCATTTTACATTTTGCAGATATCAATGTTACATGTTGGAAAAATGGGTAAGATGTTCAATTCTTAGACATACTATTGAGTCATGAGAATTTGTATTGAGATGAACCTATGTGAAATTGTTCATAGGAGGAAGTTGATTGAGTCGTGAGAATTTGTACTCCTAGACTGAAAGTCATTCTTTCTTTAGGATGGAAAATTTTTCCACAAATTTTCATAGGTTTTATCAATAGATCATTTTACTCAAAAACCATTATGCTTTCGTAACTCAGTACAAACTAGTGAAAAGGTTGGAGTTAACTTGTATGATGCGACCTGAAAGAGATGTTAATTTTTGGGGCTAAAGTAATTGAGTTGGATAAAGTCTGGAATTGGTGTAGAAAAGTGGTCATTGCACTTTTCTAAAAAAGCGACCCTTATGCCTTTCTTTTATAGTGTTATGCTAAGTGGTAGATTGCACTTTACATTTCATTAAACTCTATAAAAGTAATGAACTCTCACTGATTCTAATTTAGTTTTGGTGGCTCTACACCTTGGCTGAGTATGGTGATGTTCAACTTAACTTAATTGTTTAAGGTTGAGATGTTAGTACCCATACTATAACTTTGTCTAAATGGAGGTTGTGTACCATTATGAATCCATCTCATGGTTTTCACTTTAGTTTCAACTAAGCATTGATCATGCATAGTTAACCTCTTCAAAGCATGCTTAAATCTATTGGCTAGATGTGTTGGTGAGCTTAATGCAATTAAGTTGGATTTGAGTAGTCATTTAGTTCATGCTTGTTCATGAACCTTTATCTCATATCTGAGGTATTACATTCTATTGAACAAGTATATGACTCTATGATATGAGTTTAGTGTTTGAGTCTTATGAAAGCAAGTTAAAGGGTGATTGTTGTTTGCTTTACGATTAGTGATTGCTTGTAAACTTTGTTAAGGACTCTTGATTTACTTCACTCGATGATGATTTAATAGTGATGGGCTTGCTTTACCGAATGATGTCATAAAAGATTGTGTTATAAGCTTGTATCGTTTTTCCATGTTGGCATATCGATTCCACCTTTGTTGATATCATTTGGTTGCATTTAGTTTGTAATGTTAGATTACATTGAGTCTTGGATGTGGTGATTCACTCCTTGCTGATGTGTTATCTAAAACTGAGTATTGTTAAAGGATTGGTCTTAGATACTGATTAAGGTATATTAAACTCTAGTTAGCTTGGTTGTTAAAGAGTTTTGAGTGGTGATTCACTCTTGCTTTTTATTAACTTTATTATGGTGTTGATAGCATTGAAATAATACCCTATTGTTGATATTGTTGATGTTGAAATACAAGTGAAATGAGATGTCTCTCCATATGATTGATATTGAGTTTCATTAATCTCGATGGAGATAGTGTTAATGATTTGGTTGTAACTTTGTGTTACTAGCATTCATGCATTTGCTAATTAATAATTATGTTGGCATTCAAACAAACTGAGTGGCAAATTGAGTTAGTTGTGTTCTAGATGAGATTGTTTAGCAGGAGTTCATTAATCTTAATTGCTCACACCAAATGCCTCAAACAACCCATTCTCCTTCTTTAATGTCATTCCCCTAAATATTTGTTACACCTTCAAGATGTTGTTCACACTATTTAGTGTATAAAGAAGTCAAAATAACTCTTTGTTTGCATGGTTGTCTCAAAAATAATTGCAAAATAGTCACCAAAGACACATGTAAAACCTTGTGTTATTCCTCAAACCTCCAAGTTAGCATCACTATCTTTAAGAACTTCTACTTTTGCAAAAAAAACAAAAGTTGAAAACTTGTCATTAACCAAAATAATTTTCATGGAAATATAAGAGATCATTGTTGCAATTCTCACAATAACATGACAAAAAATAGCCCTCGACATGTTAGTACATCTAATTAATAGAACTCCACCAACAAAAATATTGTTTTATATAGAGTTGAGAGTTGCATCCTCATTAACACTACTCACATATCAAAAGATTTATTGTATTGGTAACTAGTGTAACAAAACCACCACCTCAAGTATTATCTTTTAGTTTTCTACACTATAGTTGAAATATGCTTATGCATTAGTATTTAACTTAAAATATATAAATGACTTTTACTCATATGGACAAAAGGGCAATTATTTGTTTTTAAGAGCCTTCACGTAAGGTTTATTACAATTCTATTACAGATAGCAACTTCACTACCCCATCTCATATCGGCCCTTAACGGGTTGTGGCTCGCCCATTAAATTGATCCAACTGTTGGCAGCTGTCGAATTGAGTCAGGTTCTCTACAAAAACGTGGCTGACAACTGCCAGGTTCTCCAAAACCCAGCTGCCAGCTGCCAGCTGCCAGCTGCCAGGTTCTGGAGAACCAGGCTACCAACTGCCAATTCTGGAGAACCCTCTCATCCTCGAATAACATTTTTCCATGTGTTCATTAACAGTCTCGCCACAGCCTATTAAGGCTGTTCCATGGGCATAGGCTCGCTCATTCCCTCCAAAACGCACTTGCCAAGATAACACCTGGATCACCCATTCTGGGCAAGAACATGCTCGCCCTACCCGGGAACTCCTTCATCATTTTCATCTTAGACCTTGTGGCCCACCAACCTCTGCTACTCACCACCTCAGTTTAAGCCCAAAAAAAACTTGTGGGCCTAACACTTTTATGTTAAGCTAAAGTTAGGCTTTGATATTAAGTTGTAAGAAAACCATCACCTAAAGTGTTATCCCTTAAACCCTTTGTATTGGCTGTCACCTATCCTAGTTCTATGTCTACTTATGCACTAGCATTTAACTTAGAATATATGAGTGACTCTTATTCAAATAGACAAAAAGGCAATTATTTATTTTTGAGGGTCTTTACTTGGGGTTTGTTACAACTAGTGTGATGAAAAAGTGATTGGTCGCTACTTGCTGAATGTTTAATTGCTAAATTGTACAACATCTTGTGCACATCTAAAAATTGGTGAAGCATGTTTCAATTGTTTTGAATAGATATGCATCTTAAAAACACTAAAAAAAGAGTTATGTTCACTTTTCCTATGCCCAAAAAAAAATAAAAAAAAATGAAACATGTATCCCAATAGTTGACTTGTAGCTTGGAAGGTACTACAACATCCAAGTGTTGCAAAATTGGTTGAAAGGGCCATCTAACTAAAAAATATGTTGATTCACATTGAAATACTCCGTCTTCAGCCACTATAAATGCATATTTAAATAGTCCATAACAAAGTGTGTATCATGCTTTAAGTCATCCAAAAGAAAAACATGTACCTCCTTATGCTTACCAAATGCCTAGTTATTATGATTATTAATTACTAGGTAGGAGGCTCAATGAGAAATAGAAGATGACCATGAATAGTGTAATTTGTTGCTTTGCCCAATGACACAATTGTGGTTCATTATTGGTAGCAATACTATAATTTTCAGCGAAATCCATAACCAAGATGACTATGTTCAGAGGTATATTATGTAGCAGATTTGTATATTTTGTACTTTGCCACTAATGAAAAAAGGAATGCATGATGTACTTGTCCAGGTAATTATGAAAAATGCTAATGAGCTCTTTTGTAGAACCTTGTTGAAGCACTAATTGCAATCAAGATTTCTTTAAGCCTCTATTGTTTACATATTCAAATGTTGAATATGTCCTCCTGTATCTGTCTCTTCCTTTGGGCAGACACTAAAATTGTTGACATTGCAATGTTGACATTCTCGATGCAAGCATTTGGCTTTGGACTTGTCCTCCCCATGTTCACATAAAAGATTTTGTATAATAGCTGAGTTGTGCAATCTAATGTGCAAATGTCACATGAACAATCACATGGGTATGCATGAACCTTGCCACAAGACAAAACTCCAATGAACAGCCTGTAGAGATAGTAGGCTTCATCTTTTAGTGAGTTAATTGTATAACTTACTTCACTGCTCTCTTATGAGGGTACCTAAAGCATTCATGCCACAACTACAAAGGATTGCTAGTACTCACTATCAATGCTTGATTTTTCATGAGTACTTTTGCATCCAATTTATATAGCCCAGCATAACACTCACCTCACACCATAATTTTATTTATGTTCTCTTCCAAAATCACACAACCTTGTCTAGTGAATCGGAACTCTAAACCATGATCTCCAACAAAGAATAAGGTTTAATGAATCTCAGTGTAGCACACGTGGTTTTGACCCTTTATCCTATGGTGATTTACCATAGGATAACACCACGAAGCGGAACCTAAACCCTCTTTGTGCCACGTGACAGATGCCACGTGTCACATGCCACGTGTCATAGGAACCCGAAGTTCAAGGCCTTGGGCCACTGAACGAAGGAACGGTGCCAAACTCCCAAGCATGGAGCCAAGGAGTGACGGAACCGAACCACGGAGCAACTCCCGAGCATAAAGCCCAAGGAGCGAAGGGACAGGGGCCCGGAGCGACTTGGAACAGTCCTGGAGCAACCAGCATCCCAATGCCAGAACCAGCACGCAAAACGGAGCCAAATGGAGTCTGGCGCTATTTCGGCATACCGGTGGCCTAACGTGAGGATATGGGTACTCCACCAACTAGCATGGAATGGAACTTGGGCATAGACCCAAGCCGGACGCAGAACAAGGACAGGCACGCAAGCGGGAGCTAGACTATGCCTCAGGTTGGTCGGCCATGCCCGACCTACCCACTATCCCTACTATACATTTGGAACCCCCCACAGCCCCCCCCCCCTTGAGGAACACACGCTTTGGGCTTTCACCCCAAGCCTCCCTTAGTATCAGGAGTTAGTCTCTGGGACAAGCTCGAAACTTACTAAATATGGAATGTCCTTAGATTGCGAATTTGGACACGGGATGAACACCATTGTGTTCAGGACAATCTCTACATTCCGTAGATATGCCAAATGAGCAAATCTGGACACTTTCCATAAATAGCATTTGGGACCGAAATGAGACTAACACAAAGGGCATGATAGCGAGGGTGTTTGGCAGACACGGTAAGCTATCATCTAGCGATATTGAGGGACCAAGCTCAATATCGCGGGGGTTCCCAACACTAGCAAGTGCAAGTCAACGAATGAGTTTCTCTAACCAGGTCAAGTATGCTTGACAAATAGCACGTAGGAATTCCGTCCTTATGCCCATCTGGTCAAGTGCACACGTGAAGACCAGTTTCTCAACTAGCTTAGGCGGAGACTAATAACGGGCCCAGCAATACCGACCTCCTGCCATCGTGGCAGTAAGGTAAGAGTGTCCGTAAGGACTAGCCGACAAGTAACTTTCGATACCTGAAGTCACATTCGCGACACTCTCCCCCCCTTGGGAAGATCGACGTCCTCATCGATGCATACTCGAGTCTAGAATACCGCCAAGGAAACAACTCCAGAAAAAGTTCACGGTACTCACACTATGTGAGAAATGCACCAACTTAAATGAGTTAGGGGTAACCTCTTTGTCTAACGCGGATGCGCTACCAGCTCAGACACCTTCCGGCCGTCGCCGACAAGGAAATGACCAATGGAGTCAGCCACCCTTGCTGCTCTGGGAGTCACCCAGCTTACAAAAGTGTGATATGCCCTGCCCGCAGGAACATAGAGAGAGAAGCCAGAGGCCCCAACCCTCCTGAGCAAAGAAACCAAACCCGTCGGTAAGGTTTAGATAGACTACTGTAAACAGGCAGTTAGAGTTGTTTACACAGTCACGCCCTTTCAACGGAACAAGGAACATCGACAGAGAGGCGGGTTATGTGACCAGTCGACAGTAGCTACCCCATGACTAGAGATTTCAACATGCACACGAAGTGCCGAAGCCAGTCTGCCTATACTGGCCCAAACTCAAAGATCAATAGATGGACAATATCAAAGTCAAGACAATGATATCTTAGAGTCTTAATTATCAGTGAATATACCTTAGATTAGAACACAAAAGTATTCCAAATAAGTTATCATCCGATAAACTAGAAGTATAGTATAGGAACGACCAAGATCATCATAATTGGTAAACATAGGATTCACCATCAAACAAAATTCAATAGCAAGTATATCATCAAATAAACTCAATGATAAAGTTTAACTATTAAAGATTGCAGATAGAATACCAAACAACTTACGAAAGACAACTCAAAGAACACAAAGTATCATTGACTGATAAGCAAAATGCTCGCGAATGTATCACCCAAAGGAAATAACATCCAAATCTATCAAAACTAACTTGAGCAACAATCAATAGAAGAGAATGAATGTGGTAAGACCAACAAACACTCATTCCTGCCAACTATCACAAAAGCTAATCTGAATAGATCCCAGCCAACAATACCAGTTGCCGAAGCAAGTGTCAGCAACATCCTACTGATGTGTCAAACCCAAGAGACCAATCCAGAGCAAATCACAAAGAACATGTGATATTGCGAAAAGCCACAAGCCATCAAAGAGAACAACTAACTACCATAAAAGATCATCAATCATCCTATCAATAGAGAAATGCATAATCATCATCGAAGAAAGAATCTACTATCCCGAAGAACAGCAAATCATTCTATACCAACAATAATCAAGCAAAACCCTTGACAAGGATAATCAACTATATTAAATGATAGTCAATCATCACCAATGATTGCCATATGCAAATACTAACTTCAACATTGAAGCTAGGAGCCAAAATGCCTTCCCCAACAACTTCTAACAAATGGAACAATAAGCATAAAACTCAAAGAACCATAAGCTCGAAGAAGTCTATAGCCAAGTCTTTCCTAACAATGATCACAAGTCTCGCATGAACTAACTTCAATGCTAAGAAGAAATCATGGTGCAACCCACAATATTTTCCTTAACACATCCATAAGATAAACTTCATAATGCAAAGCTAATGAAGAGCATATGTGCATCAATCCAAAAGCTAAGCATAACGAAGCTATGCTCGACAAGTAATCACCAAACGATCCTCCATGAATTCATCTATAGCAAGACGTAACTCATTTCATAACAAGCACAAGAAGAATCACCAATGATTGATATATCCCAATGCAAACCCAACAAGGGACCAACATCTTCAATATCAATCACTAACTCTTCATCTCGTAAAGCTAGCATAGTCCATGACTGAATCACTTTTCAAGGAAAAGCTGAAGCTCAACCCTCTACTAAATAACTTCGTCTAGAACACAACTAACTCAAACTTGCCATTCCGCTTGTTTGAACGTCAATACAATTGCTAACTAGCAAATGCACGAATGCCAGTAACACAAAGCCATAGCCAAATTATCAACACTATTTTCATCGACTAATGAAACGCAATATCAATCCTAAGGATAGACATCTCATCTCACTTGAATCTCAACGTCAATAATATCAATGACAAGGCATCACTTCAATGCTATCAACACTAGAACAAAACTAGAAGAAAGCATGAGTGTATCACCACTCAAAGCTCTCTAGCAACCGAGCTAACCAAGGTCGAAGATACTTTACTCAGTATCTGAGACCAATCCCTCAACAATACTCAGCTACAGATAACACTTCCTCAAGGAGTGAATCACCACATCCAAGACTCCATGAAACCCAACACTATGGACCAAACGTAACCAAACGATATTGACAGAGGTAGAGTCGAAATGCCAACATGGAAAACCCACGTAAGTGTAACGACACGATCCTCCGCAACACCATCCGGTAAAGCAAACCCATCACTGCTAAATCATCATCTTGTGAAGCAAGTGTCAAAAGCCTTTAACAAAGTTTACAAGCAATCACTAGTTGCAAAGCAACTAACAATCACCCTTCAACTTGCCTTCACAAGACCCAACACTAAACTCATATCATCAAGTTATATACTTATTCAACATGAACGTAATACCCCAGATACGAGATAAAGGTTCATCAGTAAGCACAAACTAAATGACCACTTGAATCCAACTCAACCGCGATAAACTCACTAATGCATTTAGTCACTAGTTCTGAGCATGCCTTGAAGAGGCTAGCTATGCATGACCAACACTTAGTCGAAACTAAGGTGAAGACCATGAGATGGATCATTTCGGTACACAACCTCCTCATAGACAAAGCTATAGTATGGGTACCAACATCTCAACCTTAAACAACTAAGTTGAACATCACCATCCTTAGCCAAGGTGCAGGGCCACCAAGACCAAGTCAAGATCAGTGAGAGCTCACTACTCTCATAGAGTCTAACGAAATGCAAAGTGCAACCTGCCACCAAGCATAACGCTTCAAAAGAAAGGCACAAGGGTCACTTTTCTAGAAAAGTGCAACGGCCACTTTTCTACATTAACTCCAGACTCTATCCAACTCAATTGCCTTAGCCCCAAAAGTTAGCATCCCTTTTAGGCCGCATCATACAAACTATCTACTACGGTCTAAGCTAACCGAAGTCAACTCCAACCCCTTCACTAGTTTGTATTGGCTTTCGAAAACGGAATGGTTTTCGAGCAAAGTGACCAACAGATCAGCCATTGGAAAAGTCTAAGAAAATTTGTGGAAAATCTTCCAATCCTAGAGAAAGAATGACTCTCAATCTAGGAATACAAATTTTCAAAACTCAACCAACTTCCTCCTACTTAACAACTTCACATAGGCTCACCTCAACACAAATTCTCGAGACCCATAGTATGCTTAAGCCTCGAACATTATTTTGCCCATTCTTTCAACATCCAACATCGACATCCGTAAAATGCAAATGGAACATCCAAGGCTTGATCACGAAGACCACATCTTCAGATATCCATATTGCACTAACACTCTTCTTCAACTACCTTCAAGATCCAATGTGAAGCTAAAACACTAACAAGAAAAATGACATGGAAAATCAAGCTCTAAGGAAAATTCCTCATCACTCGAATCAACAATGCCACTTCCACTAACACAAGTGTTAGTGATGTCAATGCCTCAACTACACATTTTCTCCATCCAACAATTTACACCAAGTGTTAACGGATCAACCGACAAGCTATAGCAAGTGAATGCTACAACCCTTTTCCAACACCTAATGGGCAAACCCTCAATGAAATAAGGAACCAACTTAAGCTTAGCATAATGGACCACCATCGAGAATTCAGTCAAAGCTACTACAATGCTACTTCGTGCAAGTAGACTAGCTTCACTATCAACCACTTTGGGGTTGATCATCGTAACCAAGCAACTTCGTAAACACATTGCTCATTATCACATGGATATGATATAGAAATCACAATGACTTGATCATCAATTGAGCAACACCATGAGCAATGCCAATGTTATTACTTCAAAGGTTTATGTGAGTATCAAGTGCTAACTCAATTTGACAAAATGCAACATAAATGCCACACTCCACCGATAGAGACTTACAACACCCAACATCACTAACTTTTGTTCACTACATGGACAAGCTTATGCCACTCTCTTTCCGACCAAACTCAAAACTTAATCTAACACCAAGCTACTCAAGGAGCAATAGCAAGATTCCTCAGAAAAGAATTGAGCATTGCAACCCAAGTCTTTCAATAGCAAGCCTAGACAAAATGGTTTAGCGCTTCACCGCTATCCATCCCATAACTCACCATTTGTAAGACCATCATCTCCAAGATGCATCAAGGTAGGGACTCTTGATTGCATGATGTGAACACGAGCAATGAGTCACCCCTTGTTGCAAACCATCTCTCCAAAAGAGAAGATGATTTACGTGTTTGATCCTTCGTCCCCGACGACTCTCTTTTCGGTCTCATCTTTGACTACACTTCAAGCTTGCGTTCACACTGCCTTCAGTCCAATCCAAGAAAAGTTTATAAGAGAGCACGGCAATGATTACTTGAACCAATAGACTAATCCCTACAGTCTTGATTGATCCACTTGTAATCATGCCTAGGAAGGATCTACTAGTGCCGTGCTAAATAGCTACGGACCAGCCTATTTGCCACTCATAGCAAACTCAGGGAAGGTTTGCTTTTACCCATGGTACATGGAACAACTCATGGAACCACCGATAGGCTAACATTAATCCTGCCAACTCAAAATGTAACCTTGAATTGCTAATGTGCCTCACTCACGAGCCCAAGCGTAAACTCGTGTAACCGGAACAACTCAATCCCTTTTGTGAGCCCAAGTTCAAGCTCACAGAATATGGTACAAAAGGTAACCAAAACCATACCCAAGGAACGAATGTGAACCCTTTGCACCAAACGTGTACCCACTCGGATCATCGTTTTCATCTCTGCGTATGCAACGAGACTAGTTGCCCAATCTCATTGAATAGTACTTGCTGAGACTCATCCTCTGATACCAAATGTAGCACACGTGGTTTTGACCCTTTATCCTATGGTGATTTACCATAGGATAACACCACGAAGCGGAACCTAAACCCTCTTTGTGCCACGTGACAGATGCCACGTGTCACATGCCACGTGTTATAGGAACCCGAAGTTCAAGGCCTTGGGCCACTGAACGAAGGAACGGTGCCAAACTCCCAAGCATGGAGCCAAGGAGTGACGGAACCGAACCACGGAGCAACTCCCGAGCATAAAGCCCAAGGAGCGAAGGGACAGGGGCCCGGAGCGACTTGGAACAGTCCTGGAGCAACCAGCATCCCAATGCCAGGACCAGCACGCAAAACGGAGCCAAATGGAGTCTGGCGCTATTTCGGCATACCGGTGGCCTAACGTGAGGATATGGGCACTCCACCAACTAGCATGGAATGGAACTTGGGCATAGACCCAAGCCGGACGCAGAACAAGGACAGGCACGCAAGCGGGAGCTAGACTATGCCTCAGGTTGGTCGGCCATGCCCGACCTACCCACTATCCCTACTATACATTTGGAACCCCCCACAGCCCCCCCCCCTTGAGGAACACACGCTTTGGGCTTTCACCCCAAGCCTCCCTTAGTATCAGGAGTTAGTCTCTGGGACAAGCTCGAAACTTACTAAATATGGAATGTCCTTAGATTGCGAATTTGGACACGGGATGAACACCATTGTGTTCAGGACAATCTCTACATTCCGTAGATATGCCAAATGAGCAAATCTGGACACTTTCCATAAATAGCATTTGGGACCGAAATGAGACTAACACAAAGGGCATGATAGCGAGGGTGTTTGGCAGACACGGTAAGCTATCATCTAGCGATATTGAGGGACCAAGCTCAATATCGCGGGGGTTCCCAACACTAGCAAGTGCAAGTCAACGAATGAGTTTCTCTAACCAGGTCAAGTATGCTTGACAAATAGCACGTAGGAATTCCGTCCTTATGCCCATCTGGTCAAATGCACACGTGAAGACCAGTTTCTCAACTAGCTTAGGCGGAGACTAATAACGGGCCCAGCAATACCAACCTCCTGCCATCGTGGCAGTAAGGTAAGAGTGTCCGTAAGGACTAGCCGATAAGTAACTTTCGATACCTGAAGTCACATTCGCGACACTCAGGCACATGGTGAACTCCACAAATTTTTTTACGTTCTCCAAATTGAAGTTGAACAACCATGCTACCCACTCCAATCACAACCAATCATTTGCTATCACCAATGAACACTTGTATGCTTGGTTCAAGTGAAGCATAATTTTGAAGCACATCCTTCAATGGCGTCATATGCATTGTAGCCCCAGAATCAAGTCATAGATTGTCTGCATCAGCAGTTTGCTCTATGACTGCCATTAGCATAGAATCTTGTGTTTGTTGTTGCTGCTGCTAAGGTCTCTTGTCTTTGAAATTCTGTTTCCTGCACTTCACTCTTGGTCGTCTTGCCAAGCGATCTCGACAATCACGGCCTAGTCTGCCACACTAGTTACAATCACCCTTAAACACAAATGTGTAATTGCCACTTCCTCCAGTCTTTGGACTCCAAGAGAAAGCTCACCCCTCACTTCTCATGGATTGAGAAGGAGGCTTGCTGCTTAACCGGTCTTGGAACATACAATGTGTTTGCACTTAAAGAGGATTCTGATACCTTCTCTGGTACGTTTCTGTCCTCTTTTTTTAACACGGCAGCTTGAATCTTTTTGAAATTCAATCTAGACATCTGAGACAAGGTTAGTCTCAGAGCCTTCAACTTTGGCTTCTCACTCCTTCGAAGAACTTTCATGATCACAACTTATTTGTCTATGTTTGCAATAGTCTCACCAAGGCTCTCCAATTTAGAAATTAGACTCTTCATTCTTCCAATGAAGCTTGTGAGAGTTTCTCCTGCCTCTAGCATTAATCCAAATAGGTTTGCTTTCAATTGCACCTTGGACATTATGGGATCCCCCTGCACTCTAAAAATTGTGTTGAGTTCTTGTTAGTTCTCTACAACACTCTTGGACAAATCCAAATGGTGATGATGGAGTTTGCCCAAGCCAATTCTTATGGTAGAGAGTGCTTTGTTGTTGTTTTTTTCCCAATCTACAAGATCTTGTTAGGGTTTTTTCTCTTTGCCCTCTACTAATTGCAATTGTTGCGCAAAAAGATGAATTTGATCTCCTTCACCCAATTTTCGAAATCTTGCCCACTATACAGAGGAATAGGAATAGCTTTGTGATTGCTTGCCATTTCATTCACAATATCTAGGACATACCAGCCCTGGCTTACTATGAATCTCTCCACAGCTTTCAAGTGCTCCCCCTTCTTCTTCTCCAGCAACTGATTGGTCACTCGGAACATGAGCCTCAAACTCTTCATCTGCTTGTGCAGTCTCCAAGCGCAGCTTGCCCATCGCACAATTCCCATCCTTGGTTCCAGGATTCAGAGCCTTAGCTCTGATACCATGCTAACTACATGAAAAACCATCTACATCTTTTATTCAATGGAATATATATACAACGCCTAGATCCAGATCCAACGGGGTACCACCCCTTCCAATCTTGACATGCCCCTGTTCGCCCCAGATCAGCGCCAGGTCAGCAATCCTGGCTAGGCAATCCTTCATAGAGACCACAAGAGGCTTTGTGGCCTGTGGAATACCAGGCAGACTGCGTGCCACATCTGGTAGTGGCTAGGCTGTCAAATGCAGTCAATTTTTCCTTGAAAAGTGATTTAATCATAGACTATGCTAGCTTTTCAAAAAGAAGAATTAATGATCAATATTGGAATGTTTGAGCCCTTATTGGATTTGAGTTAAGATATATTAATTATTGATGATTCTTTTTGTGCTTGTTATAAAGTGAGTTATATCTTTATATAAATGGATTCATGGAGGATCGTTTAGTGATCACTTGTTGAGTTAGCTTTTGTGCTTGGCTTTTGGATTAATATAAAAATGTTTTTCATTAGCTTTAGCATTATAAAGTTTGATTTATGGATGTGTTGAGAAGGATATTATGGGTTGTACTATAATTTCTTCTTTAGTATTGAAGTTAATTCATGCAAGACTCATGATTATTATTAAACAAGACTTGGCTATAGACTTCTTCAAACTTTTGGTTCTTTGAGTTTTCATGCTTGTGGTCCATTTGCTTAAAATTGTTGGGGAAAGCATTTTGGCTTATTAGCTTCGATATTGAAGTTGGCTTTTGCATCTAATAATCATTAGTGATGATTGACTATCATCTAGGATAGTTGATTATCCTTATCAAAAAGTTTTGTTTGATTATTATTGATTTAGAATGATTTGTTATTCTTCAGGATGGTGGATTCTTTTTTTGACAATGATTATGCATTTTTTTATTGATGGGATGATTGATAGTCTTTTATGATAGTTAATTGTTCTCTTTAATGGCTTATGGTTTTTCACAATACCATATGTCTTTGTGGTTTGCCTTGAATTGGTCTCTTAAGTTTAAAACGTTGGTAGAATATTACTAATTGTAGCACATGTGATCATGGGATGATATTTGAATATACTATCACCATGGATCCTTAGAACCTTAGGGGATAAATGGGGATAAAATAGCCACTAAAGGCTCTTTCATCAAGCCATTGCCCCTTTTCCAATTGGTTTAAGGAGAAAGAGATAATGTGTGCTATAGTTAGTATCGGAGCAAATGGCACGGGTTCAATTCCCATTGATTCATAGCTACTTAAAAAATATAATATACCCTTGAGCAAGGTATAGTCCTACCCCTAAATTTGAAATCGTACATATTGAGCATCCATGCGTACGTCCTTCCTCTTGTGTGGAGCATCCACGGATGAAAAACTATTCACCATGGGACTGTGTTATGGGTGGATGACTAATTGCCTTACAATGGAAGGATTGGTAAATTTAGTGGAGGTGTTGGTTCCCCTTAGCTTAGTAGGGGTTGTTAATCAATAGTCAATGAAGACATTGACATCTTTAAAAGGGGGGTGAGTGTAAATCATATAGCTAGTTTACACAATGGAAGGATTGGCAAGTTTAGTGCGGAAATGGAGGTGTTGGTTCCCCTTGGCAATAGTCAATAAAGATATTGACATCTCTGAAAGGGGGGTGAGTGTAGATCACATAGTTGGTCTACACAATGGAAGGATTGATAGATTTAGTGCGGAAATGGAGGTGTTGGTTCCCCTTAGCTCAGTAGGGGTTGGCTTAGTAGGGGTTGTTAATCAATAGTCAATGAAGACATTGACATCTCTAAAAGGGGGGTGAGTGTAAATCATATAGCTAGTTTACACAATGGAAGGATTGGTAAATTTAGTGCGGAAATGGAGGTGTTGGTTCCCCTTGGCAATAGTCAATAAAGATATTGACATCTCTGAAAGGGGGGTGAGTGTAGATCACATAGCTTGTCTACACAATGGAAGGATTGGTAGATTTAGTGTGGAAATTGAGGTGTTGGTTCCCCTTGGCTTAGTAAGGGTTGGCTAAGTAGGGGTTGTTAGTCAATAGTCAATGAAGTCATTGACATCTCTGAAAGGGGGGTGACTATAAATCATATGGCTTAGTAAGGGTTGGCTAAGTAGGGGTTGTTAGTCAATAGTCAATGAGGTCATTGACATCTCTGAAAGGGGGGTGACTATAAATCACATAGCTAATTTACACAATGGAAGGATTGGTAGATTTAGTGTGAAAATGAGGTATTGGTTCCCCTTGGCTCAGTAGGGGTTGTTCATCAATAGTCAATGAGGACATTGACATCTCTAAAAGGGGGGTGAGTGTAGATCATATAGCTGGTCTACACAATAAAAGGATTAGTAGATTTAGTGCGGAAATGGAAGTGTTAGTTCCCCTTGGCTCAGTAGGGGTTATTAGTCAATAGTTAATGTGGACATTGACATCTCTAAAAAAGGGGTAAGTGTAGCGCATATGATCATGGGATGAGATTTGGATATACTCTCACTGTGGATCTTTGGAACTTTGGGGGATAAATGGAGATAAAATAGCTACTAAGGGCTCTGTCATCAAGCAATTGCCCTTTTTCTAATTAGTTTAAAGGGAGAAAGATAAGATGCGCTACACTAATATTTGCTTAAATAACTTGAATTCCTTCATATTGCTGATCTAAATCTATTTAGAATGGCTAATGTGATAGTTAACATGAACATATGTTTGTTGGTCTTACAATATTCATTTTGTTCTATTGATTATTCTTATGGTTAATTCTAATAAATTGAATATTATTTCTTTTGGGTGATATATTTGTGAACATTTTGCGTACCAGTTAATGATATTTTGTGTTCTTTGAGTTATCTTTTGTAAGTTGTTTGGCATACTGTTTACAATCTTTAGTAATTAAACTTTATCATTGAATTTTCTCGATAATACATTTGCTATTGAATTTTTTTAGATGGTGAATCTTATGTTTTCCAACGATAGCAATCTTGGTGGTTCCTATACTCTAATATTGGTTTCTCGGATGATAACTTACTTAGAATACTTTTGTATTCTAATATAAGATTTAATCACTAATAATTAAGACTCCAAGATATCATTGTCTATGACTTTGATATTGTCCAATTATTAATCTTTGAGTTTGGGCCAGTATAGGCAGACTGGCTTCGGCACTTCATGTGCATAGTGAAATCTCTAGTCATGAGGTGGCTAATGTCAATTGGTTACATCACCTAATTCTCTATCGATGTTCCTTATTCCATTAAACATGGCATAACCATATAAACAACTTTACCTGCATGTTTACAATAGTTTATCTAAACATTACTGACATGTTTGGTTTCTTTGCTTATAAGGGTGGCTTCTCTCTCTATATTCTTATGGGTAGGGACATATCACACTTTTGTAAGCTAAGTGACACATAAGGGTCACTAACTCCATTGGCCATTTCCTTGTCAGTGACGGTCGAAAGGTGTTTGAGTTGGTAGCGCATCCGCGTTAAACAAATATATTACCTTAACTCATTTAAGTTGGTGCATTTCTCATATAATGTGATCACCGTGAACTTTTTCTAGAGTTGTTTCCTTGCCGGTGGTCTAAACTAGAGTATGCATCGACAAAGATGTCAATCTTCCCTAAGAAGGGGAGAGTGTCGCGTATGACTTTGGGTATCGAAAGTTATTTATCAACTAGTCTTTTTAAATATTCTTTCCTTACAACCATGATGGCAAAAGGTTAGTATTGTTAGACCCTTTATCAGTGCCTCTTGTTCAAATGTTAATAAACTAGATTTAGCATTTGTACTTGACCAAACAAGCATAAGGACGGAATTCCTAAGTGCCTATTAGTTAAATATACTTGGTTCAGCTTGTTAGTTCTCTTTTGCTTTGTCTTGCACTGGCTTAATAAGAACCCTTGTGTATTAAAACTAGTCCCTCAATAACACTGAATGATAACTTACTATGTCTACTAAACACCCTCGCTATCATACCCTTTATGTTAGTCTCATTCCAGTTCTAAATGCTATTTATGAAAAGTATCTAAATCTTCTCATTTGGCATATCTATAGAATGTAAAGATTGTTTTAAACACAATGGTGTTCATCCATATCCAAATTTGCAATTTAGAGACATTTCATATTTAATAAGTTTCAAGTTTGTCCCAGGGTACTAAACGTGGCTAAAGGTGAAAGCCCAAAGTATATATTCTTCAGGGGGGGTTATGAGGGGTTCCAAATGTATGGTAGAGGTAATGGTAGGTTAGGCATAGTCAACCAACTTGAGACATAATCTAGCTCTTGCTTGCATGCTTATCTTTATTATATGTTTGGCTTGGATTTAAGCCCAAATCCCATATTATGTTAATTGGTGAAGTACCTATATCCTCGCATTAGGCCACCGGTATACTGAAATAACACCAGACTCTATTTGACTCTATTTTGCGTGCTAGTTCTAGCATTGGAATGCTGAATGATCTAGAAATGTTCCAAGTCACTCTACCTACCATGCCACATGTTCAATGGCTTAAAGCCCTAAAACTTAGTTTCTACACCACTATCATTTGGACATGTGGCATATGACATGTGGCATGTGGAGGGTTTAGGTTCTGCTTCATGGTTATCCTATGGTATATCACCATAGGATAAAGGGTAAAAACCACATACGCTACAAAATCCATTATGTGGATTTCATTTTTAGGATGTTATGGTTGGGAAAGGTGGATTTATAAATAAAATGGAGCATTAAGCACATCTCACTAAAGTATAATGGTGTTCAAGATGTGTTGTTTAGAAAGGGAATTTAGCATTCAATTATTATATTCTTTTTACATCTTTGAAATGAGTTTGTCGCAATGGAAAAACACTTTTGAGTTATTTATTATTTATTCGTGACTTGGGGGATTAAGTTGACAAGACAACATTCACCATAAGCTTTAGGCATTTTAAGTTCACAATTAAACCATTTAGTTTAACAAATGCATTAGCCATATTTACTTAGTAGATAACAAAAGTGTTTAAGCATTATTTATATGAGTTTCTAGAGATTTTCTTAAATGATAGTTTTGTTTTTAGCAAGAATATAGAAGAGCATAAAATGCCTTTACACAAGGTTCTTTTGTTACTATGTGACAACAAACTTCACACAAAAAAGATTTGCACAGTCAAAAATGGAATTTCTAGACCACATTATGACTTCTAGATAAATCTATAAAATGTGGTTGTGGTGGAAAATTAACTTACACCAATTTTAGTGGCTGAGTTATGTAATTTCCTTAGTATGACTAGTAACTATAAATGCTTCCAATGCAAATGTACCACAAAACTATCCTCACATGGCTTCTTCCACTTGAATGACACATTCTTATGTAATAGCTGTATTAAGAGAATAACCACTTTTGTATTAAAATATTGTTGAGCGAGGCTCCAATGCTTCCAATTGTTGATCCAACAAAACTTTATAAGGTGACTTGTGAAGGAAGTGGTTATGCATTGGGGGAAATTCATATGTAAGAAGGATAATTTATTACATATGAAAGTTAGATTATGAATTTTGCAAAGCCACAATATTTCACATATAAGCATCCATTGTTCATGCTTTGTAAATATGAAAGCACTATCTTTATGATGTGGTGTTTGTAGTGTTGATATATCACAAACCTTAGGAGTTAAACATTAAGCGGGGATGGTGGATCACACAATCTTTTATATAGAGTGTGATTGTTTCAAGGAGTTAGCATTCTACAACAAAAGCTTAAAGGATGATATGGAGTTGCTGAGCTAGCTAGTGATCAAGCTAGTGATTGGTATAAATGCCTGCATTGACAATGGAGACTAAACATGAGTGATATTTTAGCAATTATGGAATGCCTTTTAGAGTAGTGTTATATATGGTGGGTACCTGCCTCCTAGTGTATGCCATATATCCATTAGTTGGCCCAACATTGCAAATATTTTTCAAAAATTTTAAAAGAACATTTAGTGAGAAAAAGGATATTTACTGGGTTACCCCCTTTGACAGCTCTGATTGGCCAAATTTAACAACCTACAACATTTGGAAAAAATTTCTTATTGTTATAGATATGGTAATTTTTAAAGACCCTTTGTTCATGTCAAACATTTTTTTGTGCTCCTCGAATGCCCTAGCAACTTGCTCTGGTATAGATATGAGAAAAAACATAAAAGAAAGAAATGCCCATGAGACTGTATGTAAGTGTTAACCATATGGCCATCACTAAACATGAGGACTTTGTTAGCAATGCAAAATCGCACAAGGTTTTGAGTGTAAACCCATCAAATACACAAGCCGTCAATCCTTGCAATTTACATTTTCTTGGATCTCAAAAGAGTGTGCTCGAATGAATCATGAGAATCTAATGCAGGAGAAGAAGAACATTGCACTAAACTCCATGTTTAATGAGGGAAAAGACAAGTTATTAGGACGTAATCAGGGAGGATTGGTGCTGGGAATTATAAGGATCTAGAATATTTACACTTATTTCTCTGCCACATCATGTTTTAGGCGAAGCTATGGTGGGAGAAGAATTGTCTGAGTGATAAAGAGGTTATCCAAGGTGGCTCTGGCTTATGTCTATACAGAAATTGTTATGATATGGACAAATAAGTTTTACATAACACTAATATTTTGAATTTATAGTTTTCATTTATATTAACAAAAAATATTAGGAATTATTTTCTTGCCTTGGGAATGTATTTCTTATACATATAACATCTAATTATATTATTTATTCTTATTAACTTCATCTCCACGGCATGGGTAAGGTAGCAATCTATATGAGCTCTACACACTTTGGCCAGCTGAAGAATGTTGAGAGAATACAGTTATGTCACAGAAAAACGTTCAGGGATCTGTCTATGCCTGAATGTGTCTCAAGCGCGTCCAGGATCAGCTGCTCATAACACCCTTTGTCAGATAAATCAAGTATCAAATGCGAAATCACACTCACATTCAGAGGCGGAGTGACCATCACATGGTCCTCATCTTGAACGCCGTCCTGAAAAATCTTTTGCAGAAAAAGCAACCACTCGTGCATGTATATGATCCGTCTCGCGCAAGGTCTCCTTACGAGAGTTGGCAAGGCTCGCCTCTTCGCCGTGTGCACGCTGGCAGTTAAAAAGCTGCTGCAGCTTGTGTATGGACACAGTCAACAAAGCCTGTGCTAGTCAACACCAGTCAGCAGCCAGACCTTCTAGCGCCAATCCCGAATAAACGACGTCTTGTATTCGCCGAACCATACGTTCAGCTCGTACCCCTTACTCCACTGAGTGATTTTTCCTTCAGGAGAAAAGAAGTATCTTCCTCGGCTGGTTTTCCGAGTACGTCGAGAAGGCTTAGGTACCACTTGTCTTCCCTATTCATGTGCGATGCAGATGTCCAAACTGCCAAGATACGCCAGCTGATTCGCATCTAGCCACTCGATCGTCTTGTCAATCGCCTCCTCGATCTTCCTCTTGCCCGGCCACCTTGTCGTCCCGGATCGTGTTCCTCATGTTGTACGCATAGATAGTTCTCCAGCGCGTTCCTGGCGTCGATCTTCTTCCTCGCCTCATCGTCCTCCGCCTTGAACTTCTCGTTGAGGATACCATTGGCAACGCAACCATGATCTGCGGGACACCCCTGGGAGCCAGAGGGATGCTGGAGAGAACCCCTGGAGATTGTTCTCGGGTCCGAGCAAGGTGGAGGAGCTCGAGGACAAGCAGAAGGAGCTCGAGAGGATCTGCAACCCGGTGATCCCGTGTACCAGGGTGGTGGTGGTGGTGGCGCTCCAGGCGGCGGCGCTGGGTTTGGAGGAGCTCGGGCGGATCCAATGGCCCCGGGCCCAAGATCGAGGAAGAGACGTATTGAGATGCGAGAGACTTTAATATGCTTTTTGGATTGTGGAGCTGAATTTTTTGGAGTTCTTTTTTTTAGTACTACTCTTCTTCTATGAAATGGCAACATATTTTATTCGATGCAGCAATGTGTTGTCAGCAACACATTATATTCGATACGAGTACACACATATCAGGCGGCTTCTCCCATGAGCTATGAGAGATCAAGCATGCTTAACGGAAACATGAAGAAACTGAGCCCCAAGCAGTTCCTGAGCCAGCAGCGAGGCAGGGCAAACGCAAGCACTGCAGTGGCACGCGGGAGTGCATCCTGGTCCAACTCCTACCGGGCAAACGCATTCCGTGCAGTGACATCCATCGCAGCCAGCTCCAACAAGAGCGCTGCGCTCCTCAACGCAACTTCCAGCAGTGCCAGTAGCAGCAGCAACAACAAGTGCTATCATAAGCGCAAGAAACAGCTTGGATTGTGCCATCATGTAGAATTGTGCAAATAAGAAATATATATGCGAGCCCAGCGAGATTGAACAGAGGCTTGCATAGGCTTTTAAGCTCGAAACTTGCAGCAACGACAGAAACGTTAATTTCAGCCAGCTGGCTGATTTTTGTTGCTGATGCACACAGAGATGCTCCCAGAAGCACAAGAGTTAGAAGGACGACAGAAACTTGTAAGCTGATATTCTAAACATATACTGTTAGTGGTTAAAAGGTCCACATTGGGTGCCTATATCTCCACAGCTATGCTACAGTGGAATATTATGATAAATTAGTGGTCTAATGTAACAATAGTAGTAACAATAATGACATCAACATTTCTCTGCCAATGGATGTAACCCTGGTGACAAAATGTTGCAGTTCTCTAAAGTACAATAATACATTATTACCAATTTTTATCATCTTAAGAATACAATCATCCCTTAATTTGAATCCACACTTTGCTAAAAATATATTAGCAAAATATCAAAATATCAAATCTTTATTCTTTAGTTCCCAATAGATCATTTGAAGAAATTGCTAGTAGGAGACGACGTAAAAACTTTTGGTACATTTTATCTTTGACTTACGATAAGTTGTGAGCCTCTCCTCTTTGTTTCTAGTGAGCATTAGCCTCCAACGTGCGACCTGCTAGTCGGCTAGCTCTGCGTTTCCCAGAAAACCAAATCCTGTTTTTTCTCTCGGCATCCCCACCCAAATCCAGAAATTCTCACCACCACTCGATCAGATCAACAGTATCGAAGGAATCCAAATCAAGGCAATGCTGTAAAACAACCTACTGCAGGTATTTTGCGAGTTACATAGGAAAAATCTGTGTAGTCCTCGGTGTAGCAATCACTAGAGAAATGCTCACCTTATGACAACATGTCGATGCATTTGATCGATTTTGCATCCAACATCTTCGTTGCTATTCCCTTGATGATCCAATATTCAACTTCATCATCAGAATACCAAATTAATAAGCTATATATTGGAGTGTCTAGAAAGTAGAAGTTTTTTTTAAAGAGGATTAAAAATATCCATCAGGAATTATTAAACTCTATGCAGATGGTGTTGAAACTGATGCATGAAAGAAAGATATTTTAAATCCTGGAAATGCTCGATGGTGGTGACATTTTCCAGCTTTTTATTTTAATGATTAACTATTTGTATATCTAATTGTCGAGCAGCGAGAAAATTTAAGGAACAACTTGGCCTTGGAGAGCCAGTGGCCTTGGCCTTGCAGCTCTTGCATTCTCCACACTTCTCGTCACATTCCAAATATTTTCCTAAAAGAAAGCAAAAACTTGTTAGAGGTCTCTATCCGGGATTGGAATACCTTCCAAACAGCTAGCATCTCCCGGAGCTCTTTCCATTGCGTTGGACCAAAGACCCTCTCTGCATTGTTTACTTCTTTGGCGCCAATGCAAAGCACAAACTTGGGAGGAGGGAAGTTCCACACAAACACAAGACTGCTCAGTTTATGAGGTAGCTTCAACGTGTTCCTTCTCTCGTTTTTACTGTTCTTCTTCCAGATTTTCTAGTTACAAACAAGCGCAGTAGTCTCAAATAGTATCTTACTGACTGAAAGACTTAATAGTTGCGCAGCCTTTGATAGTGTGTTTTAATAATTCATTGTCTGGAAAACAACCATGGTTGAATTGAAAGAACATGATAGAGGATTATTGTTTATGATTGTTTGTATGTAAAATGATGATGGACGTCCCTTTTCAAGCGACTTTCTTGTCCTCGAGCTCGTTTCCCCCAAGATCTCACAACATCAATTTCAAAAATGCTTTAGCTGGGATAATCCTCTTAGGGTAAACTTGCCACCATGATTGTTATAAAAGATTTTGTGCTGTGGGTGCGGTGGGGTACTTGTTTAAGCGGCTGTATCCCAATATGCCGCCTCAATGGCAGTTGATAGATGTTCTCCCACAAGCCCGATCCCTGCTATGCCATTTTTCTGGTCCTTGTGCTTGGTTTTTACCTTGAATCCCTTGCAGCACAGCGCGGCTGCCATCGAGGAGAAGATGTATGTGGTGGGAGGATGCTTCGCGGACCAATACTTGAACGATGTGCTGGTGAGTTTAAGTAGCGTGGATCTTTCTCAAGTTCTTTATAACACTCTCGTGGAGGTTTTGGACTTGGGAAGCTTGAAGTGGTCGAGAGCCCAACCTTGTTCCGTGTCGTGCGCCGGCCATTGCCTGGTGAGTTGAGGCTATTCAAGTTGTTTATAGCGGGCTTTGCGACGAGCTTTGCAGTTAGCAAGTGGAAGAACGCTCTTGCTCGTTGTTGGCATTCCGTCTGATGAAAATATGCGGTACTGTGTGGTTCTTGCTTTCCTCTTTTCTCATGCCTTGGGCTCATCTCCGTGTGATATATACAGTCTATGAATTTGACACGAATAACAATGAGTGGTCACTTATGGAAAGGGGGGGAAGCATTCCGGTAAGCATTTCAAGGCTGTCTCGTTGTATCTTCATGCGGTTTTATGTAGGGTGCAACTCGTGGTCACTCCGCCACCCTGATCAGGAGCAAAATATGGGTGTATGGCCGTGTGGATTTTGAGGGTCAGCTGCACCCTCGGGTACATGCACTCGATTTGAAAAGCAAGCAGTGGGAGCTGGTTAATGTAAGGTTATATATATATCAATTCCATACCTCCATGGCAGTGGATCCATTCCACCACCGCTTGCTTTCCATGCTGCTGTGCATAAAGACGACCATCTCTACCTTTTTGGAGCTGGTTCATCTGGCTTTTGCAAGAACCTATACGCACTGAATCTTGTAAATGTAGGCACGGAGTCTTAAGATGTTAGCTCTGATCAAGTAGCCAAAATGTTTGCAGCGTCAATGGTCCTGGTATCCAGATCAAGGTCCCACCCTCGTACCTGCCGCACGTTTTGCAACTGCTGTCACTGGAGACGATGTTGGTGGTAAGTTTAATTCTTCCATGCTCCAAGTACCTCTTATATCTATCTATACACTAGGCGCTACAGAAGAAACCATGCTACTGAACATGGAGTCTTTCAAGTGGACCGTAGTGTGTGCTGAACCTCGTTTGGCTACTGAGGTAAGTGCTTAAATTTCATTTGTTTCTGCGAACGGAGGAGATCACTTGTGTAACATGAGCTTGGTGCACGCGAGAATCAAGGGTCGAGGCTCTCTGATTGCTTCAGGGGGGAATCCGGTACGCGTTTTATGTGTTGGCCGCTCACCCGACTGATCCCCTGCGCTTCTTACCTGCAGTTTAGCGTCTTTCTACTCAAGACTATGAAGTCATATCCAGTGCTGCCACATCCGATGGGCAAGTGCCAGGTCAGGGGCGTAGACGGGTCACTTCTGGCGCTGTTTGATATTCCAGACGCAGGGGCTCTTGAGATTATAGACAGGGCGTGGAGGAAGGTGGGGGACAGAGGCTTCTTGGCGAGGGACGGCCGTCCTCTGGAACGTAACGCCGCCATCTTTCCCGGAGACGAGCTAACATTCCACCGGAGTGACTCTGTTGGAGTAGATAGCATTCAACGCAACAGAACGTGTGAGGTCCATCTCATGACACTTGAAGACTGTAAGCTTGTCCTCGCCCGGTTGAAGATCGAGGTTATGAGAGGGGAAGGGTGGCTAAACCCGCGGGAGGAAATCGAGTGCGAAGCCTTCGCAGGGTGGAATAGCAGGAGGCCACGGGACACGGTAACGTACCTGGAGGAGCGTGCCAAAGTTGGCGATCTTTTCAGGCTGCCGCATGTAGTTGACGCATAGACTTCGTGCAGGAGATATGGAGCTCGACCGCGGGTGAGGAGTTCCCCTACACCCTCCGCTTCGCACTGGACATGATGCTCGTGTACATGTGTGTGGCCGAGGACATCATCATTGGCTACTATATCAAGGAAGAGATTAACGAGCTGCACATATGGAGGGCGCTCGTGATGTTGCTGGGAGTGAACATCAAATGCCGCACCCTCAAGCCGTGGGTGGTGATCACGGACCTCAAAGACGAGTGGCACTTTGCGTGGATGCACTGGCCACGCATGTACGTGTGCAAGGCGCGGAGCAGGAGCCAGGGACTGGGGATTGTCCAGGACCTGTGCAACGACTACAACCTGGTGACATCGCCTGAGACGGCCGGCGTGCTCTCGAACCTGCCTAGCGTCTACACTCGCACTTGCTCGGGGTTCAAGTGTGATTTTGATGAGGAGACACGGCTGATGTTCTCCCCTCACCCAGTTGCGGTTTGGAGGAACAGCACACTCGAGAATAGTTGCAGCTAGACGTGCAAACGTTCCAACGTGTTGACATTTAAAAGCCGTTTAAAACGTTTTTTTCAGGACAATCCAACGTTTACATGTTAAAGCTTAAAATGATTATGAAAACACTAATATTTACTAAAGACACTTTAATCTGATATTAAGTTTATAAAACCAAACCAAATAACATACTAAAACAAATGAAAGAAGAAGCCAGTTTAGATTGCCACCATAGATTCTACTAGCCCCCCTGAACCTTGTGCGGCTTGCTACAGCAGATGCCCATCATTGGCATCTGCTGGGTCTGCTAGCTCGGAATCGGAAAACTGCTATGAGCTTTTTTAAGAACCTCATCCCTCATTGCCTTGCACGTTTTCACACCTCTTGCCCGAACTCTAGCGAGATGTGCTCACCCCCCAGTGTGAATCTCATGACAATACTTACATGTCCAGTGCTGCTCTACTTGTATCACATGCTTCCAGTCCAGCATTTGCGGCGTCCTCCAATTCCTATCATGACCACAAGAACTTTGAAGAAACCCTAAAGAAACTTTTGTCTCTTTTTGCAAATAATGCAAACGCATTGGGAGTTTAGAACAGCGTTTAACGCGTTTAAAACGTTATGTTTTTTAAGTTTCACACGTTTTCCGGCAACTATGCACTCGAGCCATATAGACCAGAGGGGGAAGGGTATTAGCTTATCAACTTTGGAATTCAAGTTTGAGGCTCTACTTCCTTTTTCACCCCTTCTTTTCTTCGTCATCCACTTCATCCGTGCATGAGTGGCATTTCTTAGGATTGGAATGGAAGAACCTCTCTTCATAAACTCTCCCTTAATACATAACAGCTTGTTTGAAACTCTGCGCCGCTCCAGCTCTTCCACGCCATGTGGAAAACATCACATTCTTTAGCGTCGCCTGCGGAATCGTGAGCATCCCATCCATCACGCAGGCGCGGATCTTGCTCGGGATCATCCCGGATCACGGATTACCCGAGGACACTCCCCTGGACATCAATATGTTTGCAAAGTGTGGGGATTTGGAAGCCGCGAGGAGAGTCTTCGAGGAGATACAGGCCAGGTGAGTGGAATTAGTGGGGATTTCGAATTGACACTCGGATTCGAGCACTTAGGGCATCTGGAAAGTGCACTACATCCTGTAATAAAGGAACTTGCTGGAGTTCCAACTCGTCGATCCTCGATTGCCTTTATGGTCAGGCGATTGTGGATTTTTACTGCAAACTTTTCTTTTCTTTCAGTATTTAATGCCAAATAATGAGAATAAAAAATTATGACTAAGACTTAATATTTAGTAATTTCTATTTAGATTAAAGATGTATATTCCCAACATGACATGTAGCATCAGAAGCACCATGTTCTACTACTAATAGTGTTCTATCTAGTCAAAAGTCATAAATCTATATTTGCAAATCACTTGACCTTGTTCTAAATTTTACATTAGCATTACATGATCCCAGATCCCAATATTCTTGAGTTGATGTTTGGAATACCCCCTGTTATTTCACAATGGTAAATGAGTGAAAATCCGAACAGTGTTTATGAAATGATGCAAAAAACATTTCACATAGTATGCTACAATTTTAAGATTAGATTGAAAAAGATTAAGGCTATTTAAAAACCTTAGTAAGTGCACCATAGGGGCTTTGTATTGCAAGTCTATTGACATATAAATACTCCAGATTGTAAAATACCAAACTATGCAAAGAGAAAGTTATAGAATTGTAGTTGCATTGTAACTTATGATAAATCAATGGTGCTTGCGAAGATGGTGATAATATTATGTTTGGACAGAAGTAAGAAAGAAGTGTTACCATCTTTGACCAGAGTACTCTAGTCCATTTATCAAATGATGAGAATATTATTTAAATAGGATTCTCTAAAATCCAACTTATGGTTTTTCTTGTGTTGCAATTCATGATTCTTCATTTTTTTTTGCCTGATCATTCTTTAGTGTACATTCTCGGACCACTGCTAAAAACTTGTGTCAGAGAAAACTAAAGACTTTTATATACTTACTAGGAATATGCCCATCCAGATTTGCAGGGTAGTGCAGCACCCAATCAACAGTGAGGAACTTCCTATTATAGTATTCTTGCATATTAAGCCTAGATGCGCTCATTTCATTAGTGAAAAATGTCTTCTGTGACCACAATTAGCATTGAGCTATTGAGAGAGCTGGTATAAAACCAGCAAGAAGGTTTTGTAACATTATAGTATGGCTTTACCATTGCTGCAAACTTCATATTGAGACTCTCAGGAGATGTGGTTCCTGCCAGATTTCAAAAATCTTGGATGGATGGAAAGAAAGAAGGAATTATACTAAGAAGCTTTCTTACCACTTGAATGTGAAAATCTATGCTCGCTACTTCTTTGCAGAGGACATCAAGTCCATTAACGCAATAAGGAGGAGGCAATCTTGATCTGATGCTGGCTGAACAGCACTAAAATGCAGGGATAAATAGAAAGACAAACCAGCAGTCCTAAGAAAGAAGCGCCACTAAAACCAAAATTGAAGCGTTACCAACGTAGGCACGTGTTTTAATCTGGGGGATTGGATATGTGCCTAGATGCTGAGTTACTGTTTTAAATGAAGGAATATGATTAAAATCAAGTTTTTGAACAGGTTGTCAATCCAGTGCATCGAAAATGGTTTCCTATTAGCTCCATAAGGGCTCCAATTCATCCCAATGGAACTTGCTTCTTCATAGTGAGAGCTGTGTCCACAGAACAATGTTTGAAATTGAGGGAATGGTGTGCGGATTGTTTCCTTCTTAATTTTTATCTTGGATGTTTTTCACACGACATCTCCATGGACGAACATTGTGCGATTGGATCGGCTAAGTTGAAGTCCCTAGACATCAGGTACGAAGTGGCTCTCTGGATCCATTTCGTAGTTTTTCTAGAACTATGTTGATCACACAGCTTTGTTTAAATATAGTGAGGATGGCCTTCTTAGCTGCCGCTACAAACATTGGGAAAACCTTTGTGTGGGGGCTTGATGGAGGCACTGTTTGCGCATTCACTCTTCAGGTGATGTTCATGGCCGCAGCTGACAAAACAATTTCTTTCGCTCACTGTTCTTCCTTTCGTTCGTGGCTTGCACGAGAAAAGGCTTTGCATGCATCGTTTCTCAGCCTTTGGCATCAGCTGCGACACAAAGCTATTGGCAATGTAACTATTGCTTCCGGCCGATGAAAATCTGCCACCGAAGTTCTATCACTCCCGATGGGGATCATCACGCAGTGTTAGGCCACCGCCTTCAAGGTTTTATCCAAGTACCTAGCCATGCTTGCGACAACTTGATCCCGTCCACTGCCCATCCTGATGCATTTGCATCGAAAGCTGGAACTCAGGAGCCCTCTGTTCCTCCTCCCCCACCTCCTCTTGATCACCAAGAGGAAGGAGAGCAAGAAGAGGAAGAGCAGCGCAACCAGCACCACGGCATGGATTGGAAGAAGCAGCGGGGTTGCTGACACAGCCATCGCTTGCAAGTTGAGATCATTGGAGGAAGCCAGCTGAAGATCTGCATTGCTGCTGCTGCCGCCACCTTCGCCTTCCAACAGCGAGTTCAGGATGGCATCACTGCTGCTAATGCCTTCTCCTTCAAATAACTCGACGAATTCACTGGCACTGCTGCTGCCGTTGCTCACCCCGCAAACACTAAACTCTGAGACCTTGATATTGAAGTCTCTTCAGCTTCTTGAAACATTTCGGTGTTGATCCTCTTGGCCTTCCCACCATCCTCGCCCAAGCTTCGAGGGAACCACCGCCACATAAAAGGTGGTGGCGATGCTGCTGGTGGTGAGGCATTGCTGCTAGCCTCCTTAGTGTCACCAGTGCCGCTAGCCAGTAACTTCTGAGATGGAATTCCTGTGGCTGCATGGGACTTTAGCACCTGTTCAATGTCCATCTTAGTACGAATACATCTGATTCCTGACATATCTTGTAGGATCACTCCTCGGCCATTGCTGCTGCATGTTCTTCACTATTCTTGGATGGAAACCTTCTGTGCATTCCCACGGTGCTGGTGCCATCGCCTCGCAGGCTCCGCCAAACTGGTGTCGATGAAACATCAACTTGCCTCAACTTTCGAGATCCTGCTGCTGCATGAGACTTTAGCACCTGTTCAGTGTACATCTTAGTACAAATACATATCTGATTCCTGTCCACAGAGACATACCTTGTAGGATGACTCCTCAGCCATCGCTGCCACAAGTTCTTGTTCATCACTATTCTTGTCTGGAGGCCTCCTGTGCTTTCTCACGGTGCTGGTGCCATTGCCTTGCAACCTCTGCCAAAAGACTGAAGCTGGTTGTTCTTCTCCATCTTGTTGTGCTGCTTTTGCAAATTTCTGAAATCCAGAAATTTTGGGGTGGATTTCTGGATCAAATTTCTTTCTCTATTCCGTGGGGTGGAGCTATGAAGCGATCCACCCCACGGAATAGAGAAGGTCCATGTCCTGGTGATGCTTCCAGAAGCATCCGTCGGGAACTGGTCACTGAGAATCGATGCCACCCCCGGAAGTTCTTGAGTTCTTCCCATAATTCCTGGGACGTCCCACGTTCAGAAGCCTGCTCCACATTTCTTCTTTTATCGACTGAAGAGTGGTCGGTAGCTTCCAAGTCCGCTCTCCAATTAGCTTCTTAAGTTCCTCCACCTCCAGATGAATTTCGGCTCTGGATGGTAGCTGCACCGACGGGAATGTCCTGTTGGAACTAAGCTGAACAAGCACACAACCAGGGAGGAGTTCTCAATCCCCGGCTTGTCCAGATCCCTTTTCCAACATGGTATTGGAGCTATGGTTGGATGGCCTGTTGTCCGAAAGAAGCTCTGGATCTCCTCCAGCTCAGGTTGTCATCGTCGTTGTTGATTGCAAGAGTCTTGCCACCGAGAGAAGTATACTGAACTGAATCCACAATGCCAACCATAACTGCCTCTAGCTGCAAGAGAAGGTTGGTGCAGTTCCAAACAAACCATCTTAACTCTCGAGTTACCTCTTGCGAATCATGGTTGTCATCCTCAAGTACAGGTAATGGTGGTGGATCATACTTGGGAACACTCATGCTCGTCATCCTCCTCGAGTATAGGTGCATCATACTTGGGAACACTTGATGCTGGGTGACTGCTGGCGATCACTGCCTCGAGCTGCAAGGGCAGTGCTTGGTAATCCTCTGCTTTCGTGTCCGCTGTTGCGGCAGGAGTCGCCCACACGCGAAAAATGTCAAAGAACAAGAAAAAATGGCGAGCTGTACACACCTCGAGGAGAAGGATCTTCAATCCTGTTGCCTGTGTGTTTGCCTGTGTTCTTGTCTGTGGAGAACGCCAATGCTCGAGCTTCCATCACCGCCACTATGATAGAAGTAAAGTAATATAAAAATGGATTTCGAAGGAATATATGAGCTCGCGAATCTAGGATTGCTTTCGTCACGGCTTCGGAAGCGAACCACCCATCCTGCTGATTGGGTCTGCAAAGCAAAGTGGAGAGAAAAGAATCGGCGTGATGATTTTGCAAGCCATAGTCAGAGAAGGCGCTCAAGAGTCGCAGTATTTCTGCTCGATTCGTATGACCAGATGCACATGCCGAGCTGAAATGGTTTCACTGTTTGACCTTCGCCGTGTTTAGTGGGATAGAACTCATTCGATCTGGTATAAGTGAAATCTTCTTTCCTTGGGCTTTCCCCTTGTTTCTTCCTCCAATATTTTGGCCTTATTTCACGTTGTTGTTCTTATATGATCACAATTCCAGTTTTTCTTCCTTCTTTTTGATCTTTCGCATTGCTTTTGTTTGGTTTGGTTCATATGCTTCTTTGCTGTTTATCAAACTTCTTTGCACAGATCGTTCAGAACTCTTTAGGTACAAGGGTTGTTTACTTGGAGAACACTGGAATTATACTGAGTTGAAGTCTAGGCTCTAGGAATTTTCTAGTGCCAAAAGCCAAAATCTTGTGTGAAAACAATAGAAAACAAAAGACAAAATCAAACAGGCCTTGATGACCAGTTGCTTCTACTCTTTTCTTCATTCCCATTTACATTAAAGTGCATGAAGAAAAATCAAACTTGGCAAGAAACAGATTTATGCTGTAATTATAGAGAGATACTTCTTTTAAGTTACAACAAGAAAATCCATCCTCAAATTGATCTATGTAGATTTGAGGTGACGAGAAGTTCTCTTAGAGAAATTGAAAAAAACGTACAAATAGATTTTTAACAATCAATACATATTATTAGTTAAGGTTCTACTCCTTATGATAAAGGTGATTCCATATTTGTACATCTTTTGGTTTGTTTTTGTCCATTGGAGTGCAAAAAATAAATGCATACCATTTACATGCCATGGAACTCTATAGTAGGCATGATGCATGATATTGTGAGCATAGTTAGGATAAATTTCTATACACATAATCATATATATACTACAAGAATTACTGAAATTCCACTTAATTTCGGCTTTGTGTTCGTCTTTTGGAGTAAATGAATACTTATCAAACAAAATGCCTCCAAGACATCACAGCCAACATCAAGCATGATGTGAACATGCTTCCCCCATAACATATTTGGATGACTCTGCAAACATTTACTCCATTAAGTTAAGTTAGTAATAAAGAATAAAAACTTGCAATCTCGATAAAATCAATGCTGAGTTCCTTGTTTGTCCATTTGCAAACTGGCTAAAGCTTTAGCCTAAACATTTATGCATATAAGCTTATTCATGCAACAAGATTTTTTCTAAATCTTCCCGTCCAATAATTAGCTCCAAAAGAACAGCCCCAAATGTCCAACTTAAGTCCTATCATGGGATGCTTGGGTGCACAATATCCATAAGTTGGCACTAAATAGGTTCAAACGTGTGTTTTGTGTGTGATTGGACTCAGCTTTGCAAGACCAATATTTGGAAGCTTGGGATGATACTGTTTTTGAGTAAGATTTGAAATCCCAATAGATTACTGGAGGATTTTCTTTGGCATACAAGTACTTTAATCCTTTGGGAGCTCTTGTATTTTCATCTTTGCAATCCAACCCAACAATTCTGGCTAGCACATCTGCATGTAAAGCTTACTTAGTTTTAGATGTAGGAAACAATATACAAGCTATGTAAGTGATCTTCTAGGCTCCCAAGCTGCATAAACTTGTATCTACGAAGCCTTTGATGGCCATGAAAACAATAACTGATTAATTTGAATTCAGCCAAAGCCTCTTTCACTGGTGGTGTTTTCTTCTCGATTGCCTAACTCTTGAATGTTTGACTCCACCCATACAACTATCATGTCGACTAAGTAGGGGCAGCCTTGCTCAATAGCAAGCAAAGAAAAACAACAAGAGGTTCTCTCATGAAGCAAGCTTGTTTGTCTTGCTTGAGTAGCTCATATCGCTAGAACTTGATACTAGAAATGTCCTTCCTCAACGATTGTAAGTCCTCTTGTATTTGAGAAACAAGATGATTAGCATTTTCACATCTTGCAAATCTGTAGTCATTGGTATTCAAAATGACTCATAACAATATTCTATCTAGATCTCTGCAAGAACTATTTCGCTCAACAAGACCAGAAAAGAATTGAGCTCTTTTAGTGTTTAACTCACTACAGAAAAAACTGAATCATGCTATAGTAGGTTGTTGAGTTAGAAACACTAAATCTTGGCATCTCACCCACATTTGATTGCTTGGACAATTGGTTCCAAATTTTTTTAGCCTTCTCACAGTTCCTAAGGCAATCCAAGTGCTGCTCTATTCCTCAAACCACGGGCCAAGAGGTAGTCGCCTCACACTTCAAATAAAAAAGAATCTAAACCTATGTCGTGTCGCAACTTTTAATCCTCGGCAGAGAAGGTCGGCGTCCAGACCTCGTCTCGAGAGGCTTCGTCGCGCAGGAGCTGGGCGCCTTGAGTTTCCAGCAGGACAGCCTCTCCACCATTCAGGTCCAGCATTGACCTGTGGAGGCTCTCGACCATAGATGCGATCAAAGGAATGTATGGAAAACCACGACCTCACCAAAGTATAGCCTTGTCTTTGCTGATCGATAGCGATTGCCTAAACACAATCCCGAGCTAGAAGAAAAACAAAAGTTTGGTAGCGTGCGAGTGACGAGTGACGGGCTTCTCTTTGGCATTACTGGAGAGTAACATGACATAGAGACTCGCTAGCACATAGAGGCAAACCAAGAGCTTGGCGGTTAGTTCGCGGAGCTGCGATTCCTTGCGCGCGATGCGTCTGTTTTGGATTTGGAGTTCGTTCCTTGCCTTTCGCTCCTGTGTGTTTAAAGAGGAAAAAATAACATCTAAACACATTTTCCTTAGCAGCTAGAGGCATAAAACCACAATGAATGTCAATAAGATTGTGTTGACAGTTCACTCGTGAGTACGGCACCTTATACTACATTGCCTAGTTAGTTAGTTTCTGAACTTGTGGCTGACAAGAGAATAGCAACCTATTCTTCTATATAAAATAATATTGATGGCTGTGAGCTCCATAACCTTGCACCTTGACCAATTATTCCAATGCTTACCTCCGGCTAGAATTACTTGAGCTTTTATCTTGCAGTCAACTACAACTTTATGGATCAAAGAGGAAATATTATCTTTAAGAACTTGTCATTTATTTGTGAAGGTTTCTTACAATAAAACCCATGCATGTGAATGCTTGGAATGGTGTTTTTCTTTTGTTCTCTAATCAGAATAGCATTTGGTTTAAAAACATTTTACAATAAGAAAATTCTAAGAAAAAAATATGTTATAAAATATTCAAAAGTTTATCAAGATATTAATTTGTATTATTAAAGCAAACCAAGCCTTGCTACTACTAAGCAAAACAAATTATTTTCTTTGATTTCTACCAATCTTGATCTTCAAAAATCAAATTATTCCCAGTGGATTTATTTCTTTGATCTTTTCCAAACCTCTCCTAAATTCTGAACTTTATTGAAAAATAAAGGCTAAAAAAGAATTAAACAAATGCAAAAGAATGTTTTTTTTTACGGAAATGAACAAGCGCGAGTATATACTGCAGGGAGTTCTTCCTCTAGAGTCGCACTCTCACCCTGCAATTCCTTTCCAAGAGCCCCGCCCCGTCTGGGCGGACAACAACACTGCAGTGGCTCCTCACCTTGACTCGCGGCGACTTTAGCGCGCCGATCTTGACCCTAGCCTTGACCCTCACGCGAACGTCCAGAGGGACGCGATTCTGGGCGATATCGTTCCTCAAGCTCGTCGCCAGCTCCTGGGTTAGGGGCAGATCCGTGGTGGTGAGATTGCTCCTCAGGAACCTGACATCGCGGTGGCCCTGGTAGAACGGATCGATGGAGCTCTCCCCGACTTGCAATCCCGCGTAGTAGAGGTAGATCGCGACCCGGTCGTAGTAGATCCCGATCCTCCGGTTTGGGTTCTCGGCGCGCACCGTGAAGGAGACGATGGCATCCAGCAGCGGCGGATTGGAATCGGTGGAGATCGTGAACACCGGTGACACGTCCTGGACGTTGTAGCTGGGCGATCGCACTGGGCGGATGACGAGCCAGAAGACGAGCGCGGTGATGCCCAGGAGGATCACGATGATGACGACGAGGGCGAGCAGCCAGCAGAGACAGCGGCAGAGGCCGCCACAGCAGCGGCGCGATCGCCGCCTTGCCGGCGGGACGTAGGCGGCGGGATGGGGCGGGAAGAGCTGATCGGGGATCTTCTGCTGGTACGCTCCATTGAGACGCTTGGATTCCTCGAGGATCGGGGCGGAGGGCGATGCCGCGGGATGGATTCGATCCGTCATTCCTGCAAGAATTCGATCAATTCCACCCTATTTCCCCACTGATCGATCGAGTGATCGTTGGATGGATGGAATGCGTGAAGAATCTAACACGAAACTAGCGCTGCGCTAACTAGAACCGATCGATCGCGCGACGAGGGAATCGTGAATATGGGGGAATGGAAGATGAAAGGACGGGAATCACTGTGGTTAAATGCCGACCCCGGAACGAGTGGAGAGAAAAAGAAGGCGCAATTTCGTCAAGGCGCGGGCAAAATGGACTTTGCCGAATTTTAATTTGCGTTAGGTTCCTCTTCCTTTCATAGGAGAAGTTTCTACTTGTTTTAACTCTTTGGCAGTGTGTCGGTTACACACGGTGAAAGTACGTGCACGCGCGTTTGTGTTTGACAACGTTTCTCTCACGCGATTAAAAGAAAGATCTAGTGGCTTTCTCATTTACCATCGCTGACCGAGTCAAAATGAGTCAAGACCCGGTCAATCGACTTGCTAGAGCCCTAATTTTTTATTTTGGTCCTGTGTGATGGGCATGGAGGAGCGGCGACACCCGATACCCCCGATTGTGGCCGAGGAGGTACTCACGCATCGATTTCCAGAGGTATTCCAGCTGAAATTTCACCAGAATTTTGTCTGATCGCGTCCTTGGCAGGATGATCTGAGTTACACCGAGAAGTATGACGAAATCGCGCTTCTTTCTCCTAAATTTCGTTGTTCTTTGGGTCAGGGATGTGGCGCTCTATGCGTTAGGCGTCGGCGCGGCGGCGGTAGATCCGATTGATCCCGTGGAGCTTTCCTATGTCTATCATCCGAATGGCCAGAAGTTTATCAAGGCAAGGGAAGTTTTTTTCTTCTTCTCATTGACAATTAGAGGTTATCACGCGCAGGTTCTTCCCACGTTTTCAGTACTTTTCAATAACAGGCTTGTGGGAACTTTTGGTGATATTCGCGGCCTCAAGTAAGTTGTAAGTTCCATCTCTCGTTTTCCTTGACTTTAGCCTGGAAAAAAATGTATATAATTTGCAGCTTTGATCCGAAGCTACTGTTGCACGGTGAACAGTATGTGGAGATTTACAAACCTCTTCCAACGAGTGCACGGGTAAGGTTTCTCCTTTCTCTTTTTCCTTTTATGTCCGAGTGTCTCTATCTCAGGTTCGTAGCAGCAAACGAATTTCGGGTCTTCACGACAAAGGTACGACTGTTTCGTTTTTCATGCGCAAAAATGATAGGCCTGAGCGTCACTTTTATAGGGAAAGCCGCGTTAATTGAAATGGAACTCTTGCACCGAGACATCGATACCGGGGAACTGCTATGTCTGCAAAGGTGCTGTAGCTTTTGTCCCATTGGAGAGTAGGCCTAGCGCTAAGTCAACAATTTTGCAGGACTTTGGCATTTTTACGCGGTGCTGGCGGATTCTCGGCAGGTCCTGGAAACCCGTTCTCCTTCTCGTCGCGAACATCGTCGCAGTTTCCAGCCATCAGTTTCAATGAGAAAGAATTCGACGCAACTCCTCCAGACTTCGAGTTTGAAGATCAAATCAGGCCGAACCAGGTAACGAGAGATTAATTTTCTTTTTTGGTTTTTCCTTTTAGAGCGTAAAAGTTACTCGTCCGTGATGTAGGCGTTACTTTACCGTCTTTCAGGAGACATGAATCCCTTGCATTCGGACCCAAAGTTCGCCGCAGATGCGGGGTAAGCGTTGTTCTTGCGAATGACGTCTGTGACGGGATTTAAAAACACAGCTTCCAGCGTCCCATTCTTCATGGGCTTTGCACGCTCGGCTATGCCGTGCGAGCTATAATTCGGTGCTGCTGCGACGGCGATCCGACGAGAATTGCGACGATCAGCTCCAGGTTCCTGCACCACGTCTATCCGGGCGAAACGCTCGTAACATTGATGAAGAAAGAACAAGGCGAGAGCTCGCAGTAAGCGCAATCGTTTCTAAACCATCCCCGTAACGCTTGCTTCTTCTTTCAGGATCTCCTTCAAGTGCAAAGTTAAAGAGAGAGGCAAAGTCGTCCTATCCGGGACAGTGTTCTTGAGAAACAACACCATACACCACTCTAAACTGTAATCGTATCTCTTTTTCTCTATTTTTGTTCTGTTTACGTAACAAAAGTTTTAAATTTAAAGAACATTACATCTATAATCTCACCACCTTTATAACATTGGGACGATCTTGTTCTAACAATAGTTGAATCTCTTTTCTCTAGTTTCGAACAACATGCAATGATTCAAAGAAGCCACCTTTTTAACATTGGAACATTCTCGTTCTAAAGTTTAGGGTGAGCTGCGCAACAAAGGAAGTCGTTGCTACGGGGCTGCCAAGGTTGTAAGCGCTCGCGACCGCTTCCCAGTCGTTGACGAATCTATCCGCGAGAGGCGTATTGATCTGCCCTTGCTGCTTATACAGTATAAACTCGTACTTGTGCTGCATGAAATCGTGCGGTGCAGGCCTCATATACTCCTCCAAAATTGTGCCAGCGTCAACCTTTGATCCAGGGATGTTGGTGATCCAATAGTGGACGTACGTGAATTGATCTGCCAATGTAAACATCGACCGCGAAGCTCGCCTATCTATCATCACGATGGAGTAAAGCTGCGCAGGATCAACATCTCCTGGGACCATAACGTTGGGATGAATCGCGGTTTGCGGGCACGTCAAAAGGGTTCCATCGGCGAAGGTATCCTTTCCTGTGTAAGAAACAGCTATAGAGATCGATTTCTCCACTGCTAGAGATCCTGGCGATGGAGATCGTGGTGGAGTAGATGCTAACAATCGCGAAGAAGTAGCTCCTGCAAAGAATATAGCCAAGAAAGCAACTGCCACAAGCTTCCTCATTGATCCTTTGTTGTGTTGTGATCACTTTGATACCTAGATTTATATAGTGATTTACCTTTTAACATAGGGTTTATGTATTCCTTTTTGGCACCTAGACTAATTTTTCTTTCTTAATGGTACCCTTTTGTTTATCTAGTCCTAACCTAAATTCCGCTTTCTTAATGGTACCTTTTTGTTTATCTAGTCGTAACCTAAATTCTGCTTTCTTAATGGTACCCTTTTGTTTATCTAGTCCTAGCCTAAATTCTGCTGTTACGTTTCAAACACGCCGCGTTAAAGAAAAGAGAGAGGGGGAATATGCCTCACGTGGAATGCATGCTTTGCAAGAGGCTCCTCTCAGGTTGGAGTCGCTGGTGGGGAGCGCAGCAGCACCTCCGGGACAAGGAGCGCCGCCTCCAAGCGGTGGCGTGCCAGGCCAAATTCCTGCGTGCCTGGGACCAGGTCACCCTCGATTTGCCACTGTTGACGCTCAAGGCGTGTGATGGGCCGGATGTGTGCGTGCACAAGGCAATCCTGGTAAGCGATCTTTCTCTAAAACGCTAGCACTAGTTCCATCCATTGGCGTCTAGTTTATTTCTTTCTTTTGCTTGATTGTTTTTCGTGATCTTTCTGGAAGCAAAATAGGAACTAATGAAATTGCCAGACAGTATATAAACTGACTATGATTTTGTAATTTTGATTATATTGACTACACTGTAGTATTTTGCCCTAAAATTCAGAAGATCTGTAGATGTGCTTGATGTGGCTCTCCAGCACATCTGGAGGACACTTTCTGTCTAATTGATTTTGGTGCCAACATTGTTGTCAAGATCTAGTGAGTTTTGTAGATTGTGAATTAGAAGCAATAGTGGTTGCGATCTAGGTGGAAGATCATGATGGAGAATTAATCACAATAGCAAATCTAATATCAAATTGTGAAGTAGCAATAACACATAGGGAGTTAGAGGAGTTCTGTGAAGAGCTTCAATCTGAGCTAAGTGAAGCCTTAAATTCAGATTATGATCTAGAGGTTGGGAAAGCCATAGCAACACATGGGGAGTGAGACCAACTGGGCATAAAGCTTTAATTTGAGCTAGATGGAGCCTTAAATTTAGATTATGATCCAAAGTTTGGTGAAGTCATAACAAGACACTAGGAGTTAAAGGAAAGAGCTTTAATTTTAGATTATGTTCCAAAGTTTGATAGAGCCACAGCAACACACTAGGAGTTAAAGGAGCTAAGTAGAAAACTTAAATTTGAGAGGACTATCATCCAAATGCAAGCAATGGATGAATAAAACTTTTCATTAGCTGCATAAGAAGGCATTCTACAAAATTCTGAAGGTGTATCTTTAAAGAGACTATTATTGAGATAGAATGGTATCCATGTCAAGGTACCATTACAATGAAGGTAACTTTATGTTTCATAATTTTCCATTAGCTAAGCAGCTGAATTTACTAATATCAAGTGTATCGTCTTACTATAAATACCTTCGCTTGTGGAGAAAATGAAATGAATGGTTTGAAGGAATTTTATCAATGATCAAGGAATTCTAGCACAACAGTAAGTTTTGGCAGAGCTATAGATTTTAGGATTTAAATTCATCTTTTGGATCAATTAAGATAATGTATCATTCAACTTTCTATCTTTTTTTCTAAAGGTTCTTTTTCACTCAGGGTGATTCTTGCCAATATATATTGATTCTACATTGTCGGTGTCGAGGGGAGATGATCCATAGTACCCCAACCGATGGTTATCAAAGCTCAAAGACCATTCATCACTCTTATATTGTTATAAAAGTTGAATTTTATGATGGATAATAGATGGATGGTGTTAAACCATTACTTATAATATTGCCTTTTGGTTGATAAACTGGAAAATTATTTATATGTCTTAGTTGAAGTAGTTTGTCATGGAGCTTGTATTCAAAGGTTAAATTTGTGTTGTGGTGAAACTCAAATAAAAGACAATGATGTAAAATATCTGAGATTAGAAGGAAGAATTTTTCTATGGGCAAAAGAAGTAGATGGTGTTTCCTATAACTTTGAGCTAAAAATAATAAACCATATAAAACTAAATACAAAGAAAGGAATTGCATACCTCATTTCTAATAAACTTAAAATAATTCCCTTAAAAATAAAAAATATGGCCTTTAATGTTATGATCCGGTGCAAAAAGACAAAGATCTAGTTGCCCTAGACTATGCTACGCCACCTCTTGAGGTTCCTCACCACCCAACCACCCCCGAGCTACCTCAAAAGCTCCACTGCACCGCCGCTCCACTGTGAGCCCTAGGGTAGGTTAAGTCCCTTACCCTAACATGCCTTAATATACCCTTGAGCCTCCCTTTGACCGACGTTGACCACGTAGTCAAAGCTGGCGCCTAACAATTCTTCCCCCCCAACAAAGTCCTTGTCCCAAGGATGAGTTGTACTGGTGATCACCCTTTCTAGGGAATCCTGCTCAAGCTCCTGGTCCATCTTCCACAGCCGTATACATTAAGGAGGCATTGGGCCCGTCACTCCGAGATAGTACACCTTTCAACTGGCTGACATAAAATACCAGATGAATTTTCACCCCAGCTGGCAGCCGCACCCGATAAGCCGTTTTACCAATGCGCTCCAGCACTTCATATGGACTAGCATATCGATGGGAGAGTTTATCACTCTTCCCTATCCGTAAAGGCACCAAGGTGTTCCGCCACTCACTTGACGGAAAGATCACTTGCACGAAGACGAGATCACCCACCTTATATTCCCGGAATTGGCGATGCTCATTAAAGCTCTATTTCGTTAAAGTGGGAATTGTCATTATCCCACTTGTAAAATAAGGTTTCCAAACCTTTATATAGTATATAAATATAACAAAATTCAACTGCATTGAGGCACATGCCATTTTATTTTAAACAAGGAAATGTCTACTCAATCACTTCTCCTCCCCCTGCCACTGCTTCACCTCTCTCTTCTCCTTGTCATCGTCGTCTAATTTCTTTCCATCCTTTTAATATTGGCTCAGTTGCTCCGAGTCTAGGTGGAGCCCAAGTCCCCATTCAATCTTTACTTTCCCCTTATTAATAAAACAACTTCGTAAACTTCCAATAACATGCTGTAACACTTCTAGTATAATGCAAATCCTCTCAAAGAATTGTCTTTTAATATTAATACAATGGCATGGAACCCCATGCCATAATAAGTTACATTTTTAAATAAATACATGCCATCTCAGATTGTTATTTTTTGCCTCCAACACCTATACAATAATCTTGGAATTTCATCACTCTCCACACTATCAAGATTTAAACCCAATAGTAATGCCATCTCTTCTCTAATACGTCCACGCTCATGTTCAGTGGTCGAAGAATCCATCCGGTTGAGCAGATTATGGAGATGCGGATAGTGCTTGACTAGACAATATACATGCCATAAATGATGACTGGTGTCTGTCCGATCAAATGGTTTCTAATATACCATTCCATCTGCCATTTGGTTGATTTCTGCAGCCACCTCCTGGACTGGCCGGTTCTCTATCACCATCGCTCCAAGCCGTTTTGCAAGGTCCCCCAGAACATACAGTTTCTTCTCCCTAGTTTCCATATTGCAAGAGATGGGGTGCACTGCATATGTGTGCGTGTTCGCTGCAGTTTTAATTGGTGAGTCATCGATGATGAGGATTTCACTTGACCTAGCAGTCCGGTTCATCACTACAGCCTCTGGCTTGACGAAGATGGGCTTGCTACCCCTCACATGGACCATAGTCAAGCAATCCTCCTGCGTTAGGAGAAAGTCAAATGGTAATATTACTCGCGTCTGATCGTGCATCATCTGTAGCAACGTTAATGCATTGTGGCGCATCATGGATGTCCAAACTCCCAATTGCAAATTGAACCCGGCCCTTTGTTTTAAGTGTCGCATGGTCATTATTAGATCCCGCAGTTTGTCCCGTGTGATTAATGTGAATCTATCTCTTTTGACCAACTTGCGACCGCAGGCTTTGGAGGGTGCAGTGACATTCGAGGACGAGCCACGCTCATGGGAGAAAAGGACACCGTTCAGATCAAAAACGATACAGTACCTTCGCCGTGACTTTGAAATGAAATGCGTCAGCATAAAAAATGGTACAAGTCAATTTTACCATCTACAATATTAGCGAATGGTGCTCCCGATGGTCATTGAGAGGGTTTTGGTCAAGGAAATATGAAGGGCGGAAATACTCTCCTCTGCAATGTGGGGTCAATCGCATCCGATGGCGTGTGGGCACATGCCATTTCAGCTGTAGACTCTGGTACAACTGGCTCAACAGTGGCATGGGGTGGTTCCGATGGTGTGTGATCACATGCCATTTCAGCTGGTGCCTCCGTTGGGAAAGTGGACATGACCGAACAGGCAGCAGGGGCGGTGTAGGGAGGTTCCAACGGCGCGTAGTTAGACGATTGGGCACACGTTGAGTCCGTTGGAAATGAGGATATGACCGGCTCGGCGGCTGGGGCGGCCTCATGCGGGTCCAATGGCGCCTGGTCACCGTCAGTTGGATACGTGGACAAGATTGACTCAGTGGTATGGGCAGCATCAAGTGGAGCGTGGTCAGCTTGCTTGGCGTTGATATGGATAGTAGCCTTCACCAGCTCTGATGACTCTTGCAGGCAAGTAGAGTCCACTGGCGGATCCATATGCATGTCCAAATATCTCCCTTCGATGGAGATGGTATCCTCCCGTGCTACTAAAAACAAACTCATTAGCACATTGAATCGACTATACTGTATTTACCATCAACTGCTATTGAGGAACTAGGACCAATATCACTTGGGCGCACTGCTGATTCTGAAGGATTGGACATACGTTTCGACCCTTGCTTGGCACTATCCTTCCTCGACACTAAAGGCTAGAGTTTGTATCTTAATTCAACTGAATAATCTCTACTTACCATTTGCTCTGCGACCTACATGGACAATGTTAGAAATGGTAAAAGGTTAGGAATGGATGTACTATTATTTACCTGATGGTTTGTCTTGTATGACTTTCCTCCGTTGCTCTTTGGCCACCTCAGGCTGGCCATCATCGTCATCATCGTCGTCGTCGTTATTGTGATCGTCACCATTGTGAGGACCATCCAAGTCCTCTTCGTCCTCCTCTTCTTCATCCTCCTCTTCTTTGTCTTCCTCTTCGTCCTTCTGCTCTTCCTGCTCATTATCTTTCTCTGGCTCCTCATCCCCCTCTTGCATTTCTTCCATAGGCTGCTCAGGCTGGATGGCTTGTTCTTCCAGGACCATCTTGGGAAAATCATCTGGCTGAGTCTCCATCTCAAAATACAAGACATCCATAGCCTGTTTTAGTGCGTGACCTAGGACCGTATCCTCACCCGACTGTCTTAACATGGTTTCTACACGTTCTTGCACCCTTCGAAGACGACGAGATGAGAAAAACATGGCCCTGACTTGAAAAACATCCCTCATCCATTGTACCTCTCCATTGAGATTGGGGAAGGGGAGTCTGCCATAGGAATCTGAGTCAGGAGGTGGTGACTGGCTGCTTTCACTCAGCCCTTGATCTGCAATGAATGGCATGAGCACACACGCCATAACTGCGAGGCATTACCTATCATTTTTTCATTGCCTTTCTTCCTTTTCGAATCAAACGCCTCTGATCCCGACGACTGTCCAACGTGCTTTCACTTTTTATGACCACTGTCAGTTTGAGCTTGATCTGCAAGAAATGGCATGAGGACCCACGCAATAACCATGACGCTTTACTTCCCATCCTTGGAGGCTCTGTCGTGCCTTCCGCATCCTCAGGTGCCTGCTCCTCAATTCCCTTTCGCTTTCGTTTCTTATGCGCCCGTTCTACAGAAATAGCATGAGGACATACGCGATAAGCACACAAATGCTTTTACCCTTCCTCCTCTGCCCTGGTCGGTTGTCCATCTCTTTGTCTACAGCGTCTGAAAGCTGTTTTGCAGGTAGCCTAATTCGAGGTTCACGACGTCTCCTTGGCACTTGAACTGTATATTATTGCATCAACACATGCAACATCCCATAATATTTTTAAGTTACCTTTCATAAAGTTTTCCATTGGTTCAACTCGTTCCCCTGAAATACAAACTTAGATAAGTGCATGGGGCCATATGTCATGATCGTACCTATTTCGGAACTCTCCTTATCACTCTCCGAGGCTTCCCCCTCCTCCACTGGAGGCACGTTGTTCCGTTCGATTTCCTCGACGCGATCTGCAAGAACATTAGTTAATTGCATGCCATCAAACCTTCAGGTTCTTGTCGTGAGGTCTACGCTGCTTGCCCTAGTCTCTTTGGAATTTGAGCTGCAAGAAGCAATGGCATGAGAATTCACGTATAACAAAAATGATTGGTACCTCTCGTCTGTTGTACTTGGCTGGTGCTTGTCTGTTTTGCCTTTGAAGAAGTGTCTCCTGCAAGGAATGGCATGAGACCACACGCCATTGCAAATATAATTTGTACCTCCTTTTTTCCTATTGTTTGTCTGTTTGTCCTTCTTCGACGCGCCACCAATGCGCTTTTCAGTCCTCGTGTCTGAATATTCACAACGATCTATAATCAAAATGGCGTGAGGCCTCACGTGACCTTACCTTGTGCAGGTTGTGAGCTCGGCCCAACATGGGTATCTTCAACAGTAGCTGTTAACGCCGTTTCAGCATCTGGGGGTGGCCACGCTCCTGCATACAGAGCTTGTGAGATAACATTTAAACTTAAAGTGCGTACTCACCAGGTTCGCAGAGAAGATACTGTTTTTCTTTGGCAACTGTAATTATATGCTCCATTGAAGTCACCTCTTCAATGGAGTTTGTCACCGTAACACACGGGACACCCTTGAGTAGTGCGGCTCGAAAGAATAGTCCGCCGCAGTTGTACTCGACAACGCATTTGCCCTTGGAGTCGGAAGCAGGTGACCCACCCGCTATTGCGTTGAAGACCCAGCTGAGCATTTCCCATGCTGCACCTGGAGCTTTCTCTGGATTCGAAAGCTCCATAGCCGTCTTCAGTTCCTCAGGCACGGGTAAATTGACCTCCCTCAGATCAATTCAATCGGCCTTGTCGAACGAAGCTGGGAAGTCACTCTAGTCCCACTCTGCTGCAGGACCAATAACAAAGGCGAGTGTGAAGATGCGGACATTCGTCGGTATCTTCTTCTTAGCCATTATCCCATGGATCTCCCGCATCTCCTTGCCTTTCAACCGAGCCTTCACCTCGTTCAAGGCTTTCCAGAACTTGTGATAGGATTCGGAGTCGTAGATCATATAGTGGACTGAAGATTCCACCTCCGCAAGTCCCACCATTAAGTCAATGATGGAGCTGACTTTGTCTGCATGAGTGATCTCCTCGTTTGTGAAGTCCATCACACAAAAGATGTTCTTGACCTGCTCATCTCCGCGGGAAACGATGCTCCTCCACCTTTGATCCTCATCCGAATTCACGTATACCCGGTAAGGTTCTCGATAGGCCTCTACTGCGGGGTCGAGCTGTTTCTGAAGCTGGCGGTCGACATCCCTCTTAATGAAATTTGGATATTGATCCAACTTCTTAGCTTTACTTTTCGTGGCATCCCGCAGCAGATCGATGAACTTGGGGGCCCCCTTCACGTACTCGTTGATGTCTTCATTTGATAACTCCAGCTCTTCTATCATCTCTTGCGTGGTGTCGATGCTCACCCTCTCCACGGCCACTTGCTCGAAGATCCAATCCTTCAATAGCGCACGAGCTCTCAGAGTCGTGCACAAGTCCTCGTATGTCACAATATGGCCAGGAGTCATTTTGGTCTTGTTGAAGACTACCTCACCACGTAGAAGAGCATTAGCCACTGTCAGAAGGTCATCGTTGTCTAGAGACCGCGAGAAACGCAAAGTGTTGAGCTTCAAATCATTGGGCTTCCGGCTGTCCTCCACACCCATTAAGTTTAGCAACTCCCCGTCATGGTACCTCCTCAGCACATCTACCCATTTGTCAAAAACAACTTTTGTCGCGAGTAGAATGTTATGGATGCTGAGTGTGTCATTGACCCCCAGTGTTTTTGAGAGAAGACTCGAGAATTCCTGCAATGGAAATGGCGTGAGGCCACATGCTATGCCACATGCAATGAGGCTTACCTGCCAGACGCTAGTTGCTAGCGCACGTCCTTGTCCTGGTTTTTGTGGCTTCTTCAGTTAAACCCAGAGTTTCCAGATCGACCCCCTTCCCCTTTGCTTCGTGAACTGGAGTCACTCTCAACGGCTCAATGTTGGAATATAGTTTTTGAACATCGCCGTAGGTGAGGTCCGTGGATTCCATGTGATCTTCATAGACCCGCAACGTCTTTGAAATTGTGGGCCTCCTAGACAACCTCTCCCTAGCTCCCTCTAGGAATTCCTCATAGCCGCTGCCCCCCTCCGGGAAGCCGCTAGGATGTGCAAGGTGGATCTTGAAGGCAGACGTTGTCTCTACCACAAGTGCCAGTCCATATTCTTGCATGGAACTGCATGGAGTGTCTGTCACTTGGATGAGGATCCCCATGCATTCTTTTCTCCCACCATCTGTGTTGTACAGCCTCAGATCCTCGCCTTCCATCCCGAAAGTCCAACTGGTGAGCTCCTCCCCCTTCTCTGCATCCACATTGACAGTGGCTGGAAGAAGAACGCAATTCCTCGCCTGTTAAAAAATGCACAACAATTAGAGCTAACAGATGAAAAGCTAGCAGCTGGAAATAACGTGAGGCCACACGCCATTCACCACTGCATCAGATGTCTTGAGGCTGCATCCTAAGATGGCGTGAGGCTACACGCCATCTGTAACCGGACTGCACTCGAGAGCCCAATCGGTGCATGCCAATGTTGCTACTGAATGGCATGTGGCCTCATGCCATTTTCTACTTGGCCTAAAAGACTTACCATTTGAAGTCGAATGGAGGCGTGACAATCGAGGCCGGACTCGCTGGCGAATGTGCACTGTGTGTGCAGCGGATCGTAGCAACAAGGCTACTCTGCCACTTACAGTTGGAGAGTGGCGCTGAAATCTCCCGGGACGCCAAGTGGGCTGCGTGTGGGTGGCGGAGTGGGCGGCGGAGTTGGCGGCGAAGTTACAAACTGGGTGTGTCTTGAAGTGGACGCCGATGCACACGAGTGCGATGCGAGCGCGAGTGTGATGCAAGCGCGAGTGGACGCCGATGCACACGAGAAACTTGTAGAGAAGGTAGATGAGCGCGAATGTGAGTGTGATCGCGAGTGGGAGCGCGAGTGTGCGAGCGCGAGTACGAAGCAAAATGCAAAACCTAACCTCACACGCGTGAAATGTCACGACGGTTGGTAATCCCGCAACGTCATCATTCCTCGGACTTGGGCGCCACCATTAATTTCTGGATCGCCGCACGCATGCATGCACGTGAAATCCAAAAGAAATCCGCAACGTCATCATTCCTCGGACTGCATGCACGTGAAATCCAAAAGAAAGATCATGATTGGGATATCATTTAATACCCTTGCTATATTTATACCATGCATGATTGGATATTCCAAAGCATCTTGTATTTCCAAAAATGCCAGATGTTCAGCTAAATAAAGAATGGTATACAATGTCCTTTTTGATGACCCTGCAAAGAAGCATCTCGATCGGACACCACATGAGACCACACGAGCCTTACAATGTTTCAGGGGCATTTGCCATAGATCTGACCGTTATTTTGCTCCAAGATTCTATAGTTTGGTGTGCATTGACCTTTCCATCGACACTGCAAAGGGACATCACAATCAGATGCGGGATCACAAGAAACCAACTTCACTAACTCTGGTTTCACCAAGATCTACGTAAGGAGTTATGAAATGAAAGGACCCTCTCTATTGAAATGTGTTTATGGTCCTAGGGGCATTGTGACATATCAAAGGATTTTGCATTAAGTTTTGTATTTGCATGTTTATCAAGCTATTGAATTGCTAAACCCTAAACCCTAAACAAAATGCTGCGTGAAGAAAGATGCCCTTTCTGGGCAAATGCTGTAAGAGGCAGATGCCGAGCAGATGTATCTCAGGCTAGCGAAGGGAACAAACGAAAGCTAGCTATAAACATGACGGGATGCAAATAGATTACTAGGCTGGTCTTGCGAAAATCAAAAACCATAATTGAAAACATTGAAAATGCAAAAAGAAAGGTTTATAATATTTTTGAATTTTAAGCAACCAAAGGAATGTAAGTAGGGCATGTGTTTGTAAGTTTAAAAATGCCTCAACCACTTAAATTCCCAAGTAAATAAAGCTGTTTTTATTTTTGGTACAGGTAAACTTTATAGCGTGTGGGCTCATGCAATTTTGAACCCAAAAATGCACCAAAAAATGCTCGACTAGCATTATTCTTTGAATGGTGTGTGGCCTTATATTGCCATAAATGGACATACACACACAGCATAATTATTCCTTTACACGGTGAATAATCTTGGCGCGGATCGCTGACATGGCATGGCAAAGTTCGAATCACTGACATGGCACAGCTGGATCGAGGCAAGGACATGATGTGACAAAGTTCAACCTCCGACAGCAAAGTCTAGAAGCTACTCAGTTTGAAATTTGTCAGAGGAATCATAAGATTTGGTTTGTCAGAGGATTTGATGTGACGTTCAAGTGTGTGTTATTTTTGAATTCTCGAACTCATTCCTAGGTCTATCATTTTTGTGTGCCGTGTTCTTGGTTCCGCTGAGCGCAGTGAGCGCTGCTTGTGTAAGCGGCGTTGTGAGCTGTGGTTTATGCGTCTACGAGCGGTTGCGGCATTGCGAGTGCCATTGCGAGCGGCAATTTATGCGAGTGGCAGTTTGTGCGAGCGGCGCTACGAGCAGTTGCGGTGGTGCGAGCAGCGCTACGGTACCACTTCATGCCATCTTGGGGCTTGCAAGTTCATCACTAGCATATTGCCAATAGTTTCTTTACCTGCCTGTAGCTGTGTGTTTATCAAGATGGCATGAGGCCTCATGCCATCTTTGGCCCCTGCTAGATAGCGTCTTATGCCATCTTTGGCCAAAGATAGCGTGAGGCCTCATGCCATTAGTGGTACCACTAATGGCATGAGGGCTCATGCCAATTTTGTGAATGCGAAATTTCACGTGGGTGTCAATAGCATGTTTGAATAATGGCATGTGGCCTCATGCTATTGAGGTTGTTTGGTATGTTATGATTTAGGCCATTCTTCAATCATTTTTTGTATGGTCTTAACTTCTTTTCTGCACTTTCAGAATGGCCTTCAGGGTTGGGGAAAAGGTTTACATTTTGAATGGTGGGAAGAGAGTTGCAAAAGCGACCCTTGTGTCTATGGATCGGAACTTTGTTATACACTGTCAAAGGCTTGGGGAAGGCAATGCTGCTGTATCAGTAGAGACTGTCTTCGATGGGAATGTGGTCGTTATTGAACGAGGAGAGATGGTCGTCGAGGTAAATGTTGTTGTTGCCTTGAAAAATCTTCAGAAGAAAGCAGATGTTGGGGACAACGCAAGTGTGATGCATGTTCCCTCCGTGGATCTTAAGAACCGTGCTACATGGATTCAGGCAAAGGTGTTTCTAAACAACCCCGAGGGGGAGGTGGTAGCTGAGGGCTTAGCCACAGTTGTCGATCCAAGAGATGTGGTTGCTAATCAAGAATTGGGCTAGGATGATATTGGAGTTGCGATTATAGAGGTTGTTGACACAGAAGAAAATAGTCTGACTATTGGAAGCATTGTGCGGTGGAAATTGAGGCACTTAGTGTTTGAGAATGTGAAGGATTCACAATCAAACACCACTACAACTGATGACAGAACATCTCTTCATGGGAAAAGAAAGTACACCTTCCTAAAGCGCAGCCAAAGGGATCTGAGCAACGAACCGAAAAGGCAGAAAATGGCGATGGAGGTTCGAATGGTCTCGACAGTTGCTTGTTGCAAGAGGAGGTGCTGTCAACATGCTGATTGGGATGCTATTGAAGAGGAGAGAGCAAGATACAAGACATTGTCCTGGAAGGCAGCTCGTAATTTTGTGTATAAGGCATTACGGTCATCTGTTGATGCTTTAGAACATCAGGTGGGGGGCATGGTCTTCCAGAGGGGTTTGGTCTGCATGAAGGCATGGAGAATCATTTATGGAGTCCCTCGAACCACATTCTACAAAATCAAAACTGAGTTCGAGAAACAAAGGGTTCAACAGGCAGTCCATGGGAACGACGGTACGCACAAAACTAGGGGTCATGTTGTATATGGAGAGGCAATCTTCAAGAGGTTTGTCGAGACATGTAGCGAGCAGCAACCACATAAAACCCGCCTCTTGGAAGATGGAACACGAGACACCCAACGAGTTCTCCCTTCCATGTATACCAAGGGGGCCATATTGGAAGATGTGAATCGGGAACTCCAGAGTAATGGCTACAGGAAGCTGAGCCAATCTAGATTTAGTAGATTGTGGAGCAACAGGTTCAGGGATGTGAGTATAGGAAAGTACTCCAGCTTTTCAAAGTGTGACGAGTGCACTGCTATCAAAATGGCTTTGTCGAAGAATTCTTGCATCGCTCAAGAGCGAGAGACGTTGGTTAGAAGGCGGCTCGACCACAACATCGAGCAGAGAAGCTGCAGGACTGCATATTATCATAACAGGATTCTCTCCATGGAGAGACCTGACTCTTACCTCTGCATCATCCACGACAAAATGGACCAGAAAAAGACGTGCTTACCTCGACTCAATCCTGCCCCCAAGGCAATCTCTTCATCCATGCAGCTGCCTGTGTCTCTGTTTGGCATAATCGCTCATGGGCATGGTGCCCAGAACTATGGGAACTTCTTTGTACCTCTATGGGGTGGCGGGGGTGCAAACATGATGATTGCGTCCCTAGCAAAACACTTAAGGTCTCTGCAAAGTGCGCAGACTGAGCTGAACTGCCAACCCTTGCATAAGGCCCTTGTCGATCGAACCCCATACAGGGTTCAGCTGGAGGAGGAGCAAAGGCTTGCAGTATCGCGTGGAGCCCCATGCCATCCCAGTGAATATGTTGGCCGTCAGATTGTAGGGTTATCACGTGAGGCCTCATGCCATTCCGATGAGGCTGGTCGCCCGGTGAATGCACAGCCTCATCCAAACAAAGCAGAATCTCAAGGAAGTTCTTGCGGCTGATGTGGCCTTCCACCCCATCTTCTGCTCCAAACAGACAATGCTGGCAGTGAGAACAAAAACATGTACGTCTTCGCGTACTTGGCGATGCTTGTTGCCAAAGGCATATTTGAAACGGTTACACTTGGTTTTCTCATGGTTGGGCACACTCATGAAGACGTCGATGCCATGTTCAGTCACCTGGCAGAGTCCCTCCGGCGATCCAATGTCCTCACCCTCCCACAACTCTACGATGAATTCCAAAATTGCATCAAAGGCACTGTCGTAAAGGACTTGCAATAATCCGTCATATCCTTCTAAATGTTCTCACCATTAAGTTATATGTCTGGCTAATAGGAATGACGTTCATCTTGGAAAGCTCACCACACGCTCAATGAACAAACAAATAGTGTGTGCACGCATGCCATCGCTCTTCTTTAGCTTCAGATTCGGCTTGTTTACCTTGACAATGAGATTTATTATACAACCAGATGGACTCAGTCTGGACACAAAGTCACCGCGCTAGTCACCATGCCCCAGATATGTCTAGCCCCTGGACAAAAAACATATAATTTCACGTCATTTTCAAATACTTGAAAATTTGTACCTAGTCCCATTTTACTGAATAAATCCCACTTTAACGAAATAAAGCTTATTAGCAAACTTCTCCGCTCTATCCTGAGTTGCTTGCAAATTCTGTTTGCACACCACCAGAATCTCATCAAGTTCTGTGGCTAGATCAGTTGCCTCGGAATCAAGCTTTTCTTGAACGTCCTTACTCAAATGCAATCCCAACTCCACCGCTGTTCGAAGATGCCTTCCAAACATCGCAAAGTAAGGACTATTCCAAGAAATTGGATGAAACCCAACAAAGTTGGCCAACGCACAAGAAAGAGATGTTTGCTATAGTGTTGACATTGGAACACTGAAGACACTACTTGGGATGACACACCAAGGTTTATACAGATAATAACACACTAAGCTACTTTGCTATGCAGCCTAAGCTTACATCAAAGCAGGCCTGTTAACAAGAGAAGCTTGTTAGATATGATATTGAAATCATATATAAACCTGGTAAAGACAATATTGTTCCGGATGCATTGAGTCATCAGACTCAGTTCCAAGCAATATCAGCAATTAGTTCGGACTGGTTGGACGTTTGGGCTTCATATGGAATTGATCCATTGGTGAAGTCAATCTTACACCGTGCGGAGTTGTCGAAGCAGAACCTTGGTAGCGAAGCAGCGAAAGTTGCTAACCACACCAATGTGAAACTTCATTTCTCAATTCGGGATGGGCTTATATTCTATAAGCAAGAAAGATTGTATCTTCCCTCTAAGGATCTGCAACAGTTGTTTCTACGGGAACATCATGATGTTCTAACAGTGGGACACGGTGGAAAGCAGAAGACTTTGGCTTCATTAAAAAAGGGATTTTTTTGGTCTGGTATGGAAGGTGATGTAGCACACTATGTCCATGCCCTATATGCCAGCAATGTAAGTGTAGAACTGAGAAGTAGACTGGCAAATTGCAGTGCCTTCCAGCATCGGCATGGCCATTTCAAAGTGTGACACTTGATTTCGTCACTTGCTTGCTAAAATCTAAGGGTTATGATACTTTGATGGTGGTTGTGGATCGGTTGTCGAAGATTGCACACTTCATTCCAACTATAGAAATAGTGAATGTGAAATAAGCAGCAAAGCTCTTTTTTGATGAAGTAGTGCGGGTTCGTGGTCTTCCCAAAGAAATGATCTTGGATAGTGATTCGAGATTTACGGGGAAGTTTTGGGGCACACTGTTCTAGTTGTTTGGTACCAAGTTGAAGTTTAGTACGGCTTATCATCCTCAAACTGATGGGTAGACCGAATGCGTGAATGCTTAAGTTGAGGATTATCTGCGGTACTATGTCACGACGAACCAACGCGACTAGGTTGAGCATTTGGACACAGCAGAAATCTGTTATAACAACACATTTCACAGTGCTATCAGCTATTCTCTATAAGAGATGTTGCAAGGGAATACTCATGGGGTGCCTCAATAGATTGTTGTATCGAAACCAATGTCCGAAGTGTTGGTCTTGGCCGTTGAGACTTATGCAGAGCAGCTACGCCAAAGTTGGTCTAGAGCTACCGAGGCGACAGGCAAAGCTCAAGATAGGTATTGACGTGATAAGGATCAGCATTATCAAAGCATGTGTTCCTCAAGGGGGGGGGGGCATTGTGAGGGGTTCCAAATATATAGTAAGGATAGTGGTTAGAATGTATGTCCGACTACCTAAGACATTAGTTTGGATCCCGTTGGGCTGTGTTGCTTCTTATTCTATGTTCAGCTTGGGATTAAGCCCAACTCCACACTGCTCTAGTCGGTGGGGTACCTGTGAGCGACTAAATTTTCCATTCTACTTTAGTCACTTAACCACACCTCTGACCACTTGGAGGAGTCTCATTCACAACCTCCATAAGTCCAATCCAGGACTTGGGACTTGCTAGCCCCGAGAATGGCATCCATGCCACTCAACATTTGCACTTGGTCCAAGTGCTCCACGTGTCCGAACCCATGACCGACACTCAAAGGTACCACCGACATAGCAGCCCGTTACGCTAAGGCCATGCCCAATCACCTTTGCCACACTGGTAGTCCAATACCACTTGCATCACCGTCTTGGCTCTCCAAGACTAGGCAAACCATCCGTGAGTGGTCATCTCAGATCCACTCCTTAGCATCCTTAGGATGCCCACCGACAAGGGGAATAGCCTTCCCCAATATCCCTCTGTTAGTCCCCACTAAGTCCCTTTCTGCCTCTGGCCATGTTTGCCAACACTGCCACTGGATCGAGACCCACAGGCCCGACCACTAAGTCCCACGGTCCTCTGGGACTTCCTCACCACACGACTGTGTCCTTGGTCACTACCCCAGAGGACTGCTCCTCTTCCTTTCCACAGTCTGGGCCTTTGGGACAACATTTCGGAACACCGTGGCCTTACGCGAGCCACCTGGGTACTCTCCTCGCCTTCTGCCCTTGGGTGCTCTAGCCATGGGCTTAGAGCGGGTTCCGTTGAACCACACCAGGTATCCAAGTAGGTAGTGCCACCCACACTTGGATTGGGAGCATCGGCCAGTCGATCTCCCGGGGGAACTAGAGCCGGCTCTTGAACACTTCACCAAGCTACCCCGCTTGTCGGTCTGTGTTCACTCTAGTCTTGGACTTCCCAGTGGGCAGCTCATCACCCAACACTGGGTCCGGCCTTCCTGGGCCAAACTGGCCTTTCCTGGCCAAACTGGCTCCACTGCAGTCCTCCCCCTTACTATACTTTTGGAGCTCACCAAACCCCCCAGGGTCTGGGAGACGAACGCTTTGGGCTTTCACCCTCTCAGGCTTCGGACTCGGACTCGGACTCGGACTCGGACTCGGACTCGGATTCGGACTCGGACTCGGGCTCGGCCTCGGTCTCGGCCTCGGCCTCGGTCTCGGTCTCGGTCCCGATCTCGGTCTCGGTCTCGGTCTCGGTCTCGGTCCCGGTCTCGGTCTCGACTTCGGACTCCATCTCGGACTCCATCTCGGACTCCATCTCGGACTCCATCTCGGGTCCATCTCGGGTCCATCTCGGACTCCATCTCGGACTCCATCTCGGGTCCATCTCGGACTCCATCTCGGACTCCATTTCGGGTCCATCTCGGGTCCACCTCGGACTCCACTTCGGACTCCAACTCGGGTCCATCTCGGGTCCACCTCGGACTCCACTTCGGACTCCATCTCGGACTCCATCTCGGGTCCATCTCGGACTCCACTTCGGACTCCAACTCGGGTCCATCTCGGACTCCACTTCGGACTCCACTTCGGACTCCAACTCGGGTCCATCTCGGACTCCACTTCGGACTCCAACTCGGGTCCATCTCGGACTCCACTTCGGACTCCAACTCGAGTCCATCTCGGACACTCCCACGTGTCATGTGTTGGTCCTTTTGGGTCCCTTTTTGGAGCCTCGCCTTTTGCTCGCTTCGTGCTCGTTCCTCGAGCACTTCGTTGGGAGTTCCACTCCCGCTCTTGACTTTTCAAGTCGGAGCTTTTGGTCCAAACGTGTTACGCTCGTTTGGCTCTCGCTTCGGCCACTACCATGTGGCGCCCTTCTGGCTCCACTTTGGGGCCTAGGGATTTTGTGTCTCACAGTACCCTCCTCCTCGCGTTAGGCCACTGGTATGCTAAAATTGTGCCAGATTTCGTTTGACACCATTTTGCGTGCAGGTGCTGGATACGGGGAGCTGGTGCTCGTGGAATTGTACCAGACCCTCATTTTATAGTGTAATGGGTTTGGAGTTCAACTCCAAATTCAAGTGCGCTACATTCATGGAAACTATGGAAGAACATAAAGTTCATGGTAAATACTACTAAGTGTTTTTTTTTCTTCCTTTATTGACAATTAGAAGTCATTACATAGGTTCTTCCCACATTTACAGTTCTTTTCAATAATAGGCTTGCTGGTGATATTTACAGCCTCAAGTAACACTGCCAGCCTGGACAGAGGATTTTTTCAAAAAAACTTTTATGGAAACTTTTATGGCAAAATTTTAGGAAGAATGACAAAAATTTCACTAGATGGAATTGTGGTATAGTGAAATGCTAATGATTGTATTTTTTACACATGACATAAAAAGCAGCCACCTTTTCACTATACCACTTTTCATTCTAATTAGTTATTCTTAACATGTATTTTCACTTTAAAATGCATAAACATCATCTTAGTAGTATGCAGTTCCTGCTCTAGTGACGTACATAATGTTTCTGATTCTGTGACTTCATAGGAGATGATTTTCCAAGGCCTGACACCGTTGCTCTCTTCACTGAATGGAGTGGAGCTTGCTATCCATCCTGAAATCAAAAAGAAGGTTGTGCAATGAGATTACTGGTATAGTTTGAAAGTCTAAAGTTGCCAAGTATGAAAATGGTGTACCTCCAAGCTGTTGTGAAGGAAACTCTTCAGATGCATCCTTGGTCTCCTTGTCTCGGTTGGCAATTCATGATGTAAGTTTGGCTGCTCACCACATCCCTGCATAGCCATAGTAAACATGTGGTCCAAAGATCTATCCATCTGGTCTCCAGAGAGATTGCTTAAGCAAGACATCAACATGAATGGAATTGACTTATGTCGCACTCCATTTAGAGCTGGTCGGTGAGTGTGTTTTGAGATTGTTCTCCTCTGATCGCAACTTAGTGGTACTGTGATGATGCTATAGCCTCCCAAACCTTGGCAATGTCAAGCACTTGAGATGAAGCAATCAAACTAAATCTTGCCTTCTTCGAGGTTCTTTGAGCAGCCAGAGAGAAAGAAAACTAAGATAAGTTTCAAGAACATAGAAGCTTAGAATAGCATGCATTGTTTGTTTCTCTAGTTTCTCCAGCTTCTTTGTAGGTTTTTACACAAGTCCCAATTGGCCTTCTTTGGAGTGATGCTAAGCATGGGACCCTGAAAATAAGAACACGCAAGAAAAAAAGAATGAACAAACAATCACCTTTTGTGATCTTTCTCCTCTTGTAAATTTTCTTTGCCATTCACATTGCATGTGGAGATGTTGATGCAGAAATGAGATCCCGACAGAAAATCCATGACTCTATCAAAATTTACTGCCATGCCAAAATTCCTTAATCACTAATAGAGTTCCTTCAAGCCATCTGTTTCATGTTCTCCAGAAGTGAAGGTATTTATGGCAGAATGTCATGCTTGACATTAATAGTCTCTTTAGGGACACACCACCAAACTTCTGTAGAGTGTCTTCTTGTGTAGTTAATGAGAGGTTACATTCATCCATCTGGATGAAAATCCTCTTGGATTGGAGATCTCTGCCTGGCTCCTCCGGCTCCCAATGTGCCGCTATCATAATTTGAATCTGAGGCTCCTTCATCTGGCTCCCAGTGTGCTGCTGTGGATATCTCTCCATCACAGTTCCACCTCTATCTGCTGCTGTAGCTTTTGGATCACAATCTACAGAACTCACCAGATTTTGTTGGCACCAAGATTGATCAGACAGCAAGCGTCTTTCTAGATTATATCTTCCCATTCATAATCAAAGTTACAAAATCTAATTCCTAACCTAACTGCCATCTCTTGTTTTAGCCTGGAAAAAAATGTATATAATTTGCAACTTTGATCCGAAGCTACTGGTGGTGAACAGTATGTGGAGATTTACAAACCACATCCAACGAGTGCACGGGTAAGGTTTCTCTTTTCTCCTTTTCCTTGAATTTCAAGTGTCTTTATCTTTGTAAATTCAGGTTCGTAGCAGCAAACGAATTTCAGGTCTTCGTGACAAAGGTACGACTGTTTCGTTTTTCATGCGCAAAATGATAGGCCTATGCGCCACTTTTCTAGTGGTTGAAATGGAACTCTTGCATCAATACCGGGGAACTGCTATGTCTGCAAAGGTGCTGTAGCTTTTGTATGATTGAACAGAGAGTAGGCCTAGCCTAAGTCAACAATTTTGCAGGACTTTGGTATTCTTACGCGGTGCTGGAGGATTCTAGGCAGGTCCTGGAAAGCCGTTCTCCTTCTCGTTGCGAACATCGTCACAGTTTCCCATCAGTTTCAATGAGAAAGAATTTGACGCAACTCCTCCAGACTTCGAGCTTGAAGATCAAATCAGGCCGAACCAGGCAACGAAAGATTAACTTTCATTTTTAGTTTTTCCTTGTAGAACATAAGTTACTCGTCCGTGATGTAGGCGACTCTGAGACATGAATCCCTTGCATTCGGACCCAAAGCTCGCCGCAGAAAGCTTTTTTGTTCTTGCGAATGACGTCTGTGACGGGATTTAAAAACACAGCTTCCAGCGTCCCATTCGTCATGGGCTTTGCATGCTTAGCTATGCCGTGAGAGCTATAATTCGGTGCGGCTGCGATGGTGATCCGATGAGAATTGCAACGATCAGCTCCAGGTTCCTGCACCACGTCTATCCGGGGAAATGCTCGTAACGTTGAACAAGGCAAGAGCTCGCAGTAAGCAGTCGCAATCATTTCTCTTGCTAGATCATCCCCGTAACGCTTGCTTCTTCTTTCAGGATCTCCTTCAAGTGTAGAGTTAAGGATAGAGGCGAAGTCGTCCTATCCGGGTCTCTATTTTCGCTCTTAATTCAAAGAACATTTCTATAATCTCGCCACCTTTATAACATTGGGACGATCTTGTTCTAACAATAGTTGAATCTCTTTTCTCTAGTTTCGAACATCACGCAATGATTCAAAGAAGCCACCTTTTTAACATTGGAACATTCTCGTTCTAAAGTTTAGGGTGAGCTGCACAACAAAGGAAGTTGTTGCTACTGGGCTGCCAAGGTTGTAAGCGCTTGCGACCGCTTCCCAGTCCTTGACGAATCTATCCGCGAGAGGCGTATTGATCTGCCCTTGCTGCTTATACAGTACTCGTACTTGTGCTGCACGAAGTCGTGGGGTGCAGGCCTCATATACTCCTCCAAAATTGTGCCAGCGTCAACCTTTGATCCAGGGATGTTGGCGATCCAATAGTGGACGTACGTGAATTGATCTGCCAATGTAAACATCGACCGCGAAGCATCTATCATCACGATGGAGTAAAGCTGTGCAGGATCAACATCTCCTGGGACCATAACGTTGGGAGGAATCGCGGTTTGCGGGCACGTCAAAAGGGTTCCATCGGCGAAGGTATCCTTTCCTGTGTAAGAAACAGCTATAGAAATCGATTTCTCCACTGCTAGAGATCCTGGCGATGGAGATCGTGGTGGAGTAGACGCTAACAATCACGAAGAAGTAGCTCCTGCAAAGAATATAGCCAAGAAAGCAACCACCACAAGCTTCCTCATTGATCCTTTGTTGTGTTGTGATCACTTTGATACCTAGATTTATATAGTGATTTACCTTTTAACATAGGGCTTTTTGTTTATCTAGTCCTAACCTAACTTAGCTGCGTTTTCAAACACGCCACGTGGCGGCATTCGTCTAAAGAAAAAAATTCCAGCTCCTCTCAGGGTACGAGTTTCGCTCCTATGCGATGGAGTTCGCGTATTGTGATCGATGCCACAGGGGCCGGATCCACAGGCTGGAGTCGCTGGTGGGGACACCTCCGGGACAAGGAGTGCCGCCTCCAAGCAGTGGCGTGCCAGGCCAAATTCCTGCGTGCCTGGGACCAGGACACCCTAGATTTGCCAGTGTCGGATGTGATGCTCAAGGCGTGTGATGGGCCAGACGTGTGCGCACACAAGGCAATCCTGGTAAGCGATCTTTCTCTAAAACGCTAGCACTAGCTCCATCCATTGGCGTCTAGTTTAGTTCTTTTCTTTGCTTGATTGTTCTTCGTGATCTTCCTGGAATGAATTTTTGCGGGTCGTTTGTTTGGAAGTCGGGAAAAACCACCCAAAGAACTTTCATTTCTCTTTCTCTTTGTTAGAATTGGGATTATAGTTGACAGTAATTTTTTGTTGTTGTTTGCCTTTGCCTTCCCTGAAAGCTTTGTTCTGAACAATGTCAGCCCGGGTGAATCACGCTAGCAAAATAGAAACTAGTGAAATTGCCAGACAGTATATAAATTGATTATGATTTTGTAACTTTGATTATATTGACTAAAATAATCTAGCCACAATGCAGTATTTTGCCTAAAATGCAGAAGATCTGTAGATGTGCTTGATGTGGCTCTTCAGCAGATCTGGAGGACACTTCCTGTCTAATTGATTTTGGTGCCAACATTGTTATCAAGATCTAGTGAGTTTTGTAGATTGTGAACCATAGCAGTAGATAGTGGTTGAGATCTAGGTGGAAGATCATGATGGAGAGTTAACCACAATAGCAAATCTAACATCAAATTGTGAAGCAGTAATAGCACATAGGGATTTAGAAGAGCTATGCAAAGAGCTTCAATTTGAGTTAAAGTGAAGCCTCAGATTCAAATTATGATCTAGAACTTGGGAAAGCTATAGTAGCACACTTGGAGCGAGAAAAACTAGGCATAGAGCTTCAATTTGAGTTAGGTGGAGCCTTAGATTTAGATTATGATCCAGAGTTTGGGGAAGCCATAATAGCACACTAGGAGTTAGAGGAAGGAGCCTTAATTTCAGATTATGTTCCAAAGCTTGATGGAGTTATAGTAACATACTAGAAGTCAAAAGAACTAGGTAGAGAGCTTGAATTTGAGAGGACTTTCATATAGATGCAACAAGCAATGGATGAATAGAATTTATCTTTAGCTGCACAAGAAAGCATTCTACAAAATTCCAGAAGTGTGCCTCTGAAGAGATTATTATTGAGATATAAATCATTTAAAATGGTATTCACGTCAAAGTACCATTGCAATGAAGGTAACTTTATGTTTCACTATCTTCCACTAGCTAAGTAGCTAAAATTACTAATATTGAGTGTGTCATCTTACTATAAATACCTTTGCTTGTGGAGAAAATGAAACAAACGGCTTGAAGGAACTCCATCAATGATTACCTTCATTGATCCAAAAGATGACTTAGGATTTCAAAATCTATGATTCTGCTAAAACTTTCTACTATGCTAGAGTATCATTCAACTTTCTATCTTCATTTTTAAAGGCTCTTTTTCATATAAGGTGATCCTTGTCAATGTGCATTGATTTTCCATCCATCACTCTTGTATTATTATAAAAGCTGAATTTCATGATGGATGGTGGATGGATAGTGGATGAAATTGCTTTAACAATATCGCCTTTTAGTGGATAAATTAGATAAATTCTCGATATGTCCTAGTTAAAGTAGTTTGTCATGGAACTTTAACTCATTGTATTCAAAGGCTAAATTTATATTGTTGTGAAGCTCAAACAAAAGATACTGATGTAAAATATCTGAAATTGGAAAGAAGAATTCTTCCATATAATAGTGTTTCTTATAGCTTTGAGCTAAAAATAACAAGCCATATAAAACAAAATACAAAGAAAGAAACTGTATATTTCCTTTCTGATGAATTTAAAATAACTCTTTTGAAAAATAAAATATGGCTTTTAAGCATGTAAAAATATGTACTCTCTACTTTATGTCCACTTATAATATCACTATCCTGCATGTTTCATAAAAAACACCTCTCAACAAATTTAACAATTGACTTCCATATGTAAGAAGTTCATTCCAGACCTTTTGAGCTTCCTTCTTTGAGCTCATATGTGCATCAAAATATCAACTCAAAACTTGCAATAATCAACAATTTATTACATGTATATTTGACACTCTTTCCATGACTTTTTGTACAACTGCTTTAATAGGAGCTCATAGCCACTTTAGAGGTAGTTTGCCGTCTTCATTGTCAATATATTATATTTAGTTGCTAAAAGCCTTGAGAAGTGATAAATTGAACTTGTTACCAGTTATTAAAATAGAAAATAAGCAAAGGATATAAATGAAATATGTCAATTATTCAGAATGTTAAATATTAATCATTGAGATCTTACGGCCTTTCAGACACCTTGGGGCGTCTTCACTTTCAATGTCTTACCGTTTAGCTTGTGTAATGCTAGAACTACTTTTTAGCACCTCTTAAACCTATAGCACCATATTATGTGACATGGTCCATACCACTCCACATCATTGATCATCTCCCCACTTTATGAATAATAAAAATGAATATTAAGAATGGAAAAGATAAAAACCACAAACTTAGTGGTGATGTGTTTAGCCTATAAGATGTTTTTACAATGAACACCAAAAGCACATAAGAGTGTCTTTTCAACTTAAAAAACACTTTTTGTTTAGCCTTTTGCAATTATATATGTATATAATAAGTGCATAATATCAATTTAAAATTTTTTTGGGAACATTAGGAAATTAGAGAAGCAAATACAGCAAGAAAAATTGAATGAATGCCTTGCTTTCTTTAATATTAAATAACTGGCATTGTTCAAATTCATGAAGCCAAATGGTTCCCACTATATCAAAAAATGTTTATTGTTAAATATATATATAACAAGTTTGTCAACTTCCCTTTTATGATCAAGCAGTAAATCTTGTCCATGATGGAATGCACATCATAGCACTTAATTTCTATAAAAAGTATATTGCAAAAATTTTCAAAGCAACAACAAATAAAATTTATATATCTTGTAAAACCTCTAAAGTTTTAAAATAAAAACAAAAGTTTATTTCTCTTCCAAATTCATCATAAGTTTGTGTCTGATACTCCTAATATACCAAGTCACTAAGACTTTATTAATAACACTTTGTGTAGCTCTGTGATATGGTCAAAGAGTATACTCATAAGCCTTCTTTATATTAGAAATTTGCTTTGCAATCAGTTATTGACATACACTATAACCTTTGTCTTCTTTTTCTTTTCTTCAATATTAATGTTGTATAACCCTCCTCATTAAAAAAATGTGTTAACAATAATAAGGAGCTCTAGAGAGAAATATTTTGGCCTTATATAGAGCAAAATAATCTTTTACAAAAGCAAAAAGCAAAACTCTCAATATAAATCACTGATCTTTGGATAGTTGAAATTCATTTTTACCCTTGTGAGGAGAAGTACTCCAAATCATTGCTAAAAGTTGCTTAACACTTATTTGATATCTTCTTTAATTAAACTCCTGGGAAAGGGAATAAAAAATAGTGGTAATGATTTGAAACAACTTCATCCACCATTAGTGATAAAGATCACTTTTTGTGAAAAAGAACCTTTAGAAAAGAGGATAGAAATTTGAATGATACATTATCTTGATTAATTCAAAAGATGAATTTGAATCATGAAATTTATGACTCTACCAAAGCTTATTGCTGTGCTAGAATTCCTTAAAGTTTCTTCAAGCCATTCATTTTATTTTCTTCACAAACGAAGGTATTTATAACAGGATGACACACTTAATATTAGTAACTTTAGCTACTTGGTTAATGCAAAATAGTGAAACATAAAGTTACCTTCACTATAATGGGACTTTGTCATGGATACCATTCCAAATGATTTATATCTCGATAATAATCTCTTTATGACCACATCTCCAGAATTTTGTAGAATGCCTTTTTGTGCAGTTAAGGAGAGGTTCTATTCATCCATTGCTTATTGCACTTGGATGAAAGTACTTTCAAATTCAAACTCTCTATTTAGTTCCTTTAGCTCCTAAGGTGTTGTTATAGTTCCATTAGCCTTTTGATCATAATTTGAATTCAAGGCTTCTTCCTCTGGCTCCCAATGTGCTACTATAACTTCCCCAAGCTTTGGATCATTATCTAGATCTAAGGCTCCACCTAACTCAGGTTGAACCTCTTTGCCTAGTTAGTTTATCTAAATCTAAGGCTTTATTTAGCTCTTTGTATAGCTCCTCCATGTCTCAATGAGGCTGTTGTTACTTCATAATTTGATGCTAGATCTGCTATTATGACTAGCTCTTCATCATGATCTTCTCTAGCTCCATCTAGATCTTAAACACTTATTTGTTGTTGTGGCTTCTAGATCATGATATACATAACTCATTAAATGTTACTAGTGATATTAGTGCCAAGATCAATCAGACAATAAGTATCTTCTAGATTCACATCGAGCGCATCTATTGATCTTCTTTATTTTAAGGTAAAATATTTAGTAGAGCATTGTGGCCACATTATTTAGTCAATATCTCACATTCATAATCAAATTCATAACAATATATATACTATCTAGCAATTTCACTAGTTTGCTAGCATGATTTGCTTGGGTTGGTAATGATTAAGATTAGAATGGGATGGTTGGTTTTTATTACTTTTGTTTCCTTTGAGTGGGAGAATTGAGATCTCAAAATCCAAAAGGTGAAATTTAATAATAACAACAAAATCCAACAATAATAAAAATATTTCATTTATAATCTAATAGCAATAACAAAATCCAAAGTAAAATCAAATAAAAAACAACAATAATAAAAATTGAAAACAAAACCAAGAAGTAAAACCTTTCTACTCAAAAGTGTAGTACACATGGTTTTCACCCTTTATCCTATAGTAATTTAATATAGGATAACTATAAAGTGAAATTAAACCCTTAAACACATGAGTCAAGAGTAGCAAAGTGAAATCTAAGTTTCAAGGCCTTAAGCCACTGAATGAAGGAACGAAGCTAAACTTCTGGACATATAGCCAAAAGAACCAAAACATGAAATAACTCCCAAGCATACAAGTTAAAGACTAAAAGAATAAAAGCACAAAATGACTTTAGAATAGTTTTAGAAGATCTAACATCCCAACACTAAGATTAATACATAAAACAAAGCCAAACAAAGCCAAATAGAGTCTACAGAAGGTCGGTATAGTTAGATCCCTTTAGTAGCCCCTCTTGTGCTAGTGGAGTTAACTGGGCATTTCGAGTGTACTTAGACCAAACAAGTATAAGGACAGAATTTCTACGTACTATTAGTTAAACATACTTAGCCCGGTAAGGAGTTCCCGTCTCGTTTTGTCTTGCACTTGTTAGTGACAAAAACCCTCGTGTATTGAGACTAGTCCCTTAATATTGTTGGATGATAGTTTACCGTGTTTGCCAAACACCCTCACTATTATGCCTTTTGTGTTAGTCTTATTTCGGTCCCAAATGCTATTTATGGAAAGTGTCTAGATTAGTTTATTTGGCATATCTACGGAATGTAGAGATCAGCCCGAACACAATGGTGTTCATCCCGTGTCGAAATTCACAATCTAGCGCCATTCCATATTTAATAAGTTTCGAGCTTATCCCAGAGACTAACTTTTGGTACTAAAGGAGGCTTGGGGTGAAAGCCCAAAGCATGTGTTCCTTAGGGGGGGGGGGGGGGCTATAGGGGGTTCCAAATGTATAGTAGGGATAGTGGTTGGAATACATGTCCGACCACCTGAGACATTAGTTTAGCTCCCGCTAGGCTATGTCACTCCTTGTTCTGCGTCCGGCTTGGGTCTAAACCCAAGCTTCACGCTACTTTAGTCAGTGGGGTACCCTTCTTGCGTTAGGCCACCGGTATGCCAAAATATTGCCAGACTCCGTCTGACACCATTTTGCGTGCAGGTGTTGGATATGGGGAGCTAGTGCTTGTGGGATTGTACCGGACCCTCGTTTTGTAGTGCAACGGGCTTGGAGTTTGGCTCCAAATTTAGGTGTGCTACAATGGAAGATGAAATAAAATAATAAAAATAAAAATCAAGGTTTTACTTAAGTTTTTTGTTATGAATATCAAAAGTTACCCATTGATGAGTTTTTCCAAATATTTTTCTCTTAGTGCCATGACGGTAGAAGGTCAGTATTGTTAATTCCCTTTATTAGTCTTTGTCCAAGCTAGTTGAGAAATTAGTCATCATGTACATACTTATTATAAAGTAGAAAATTTTATGTGTTTTTGCTAAGCATACTCAGCCTGAGATGAAAAATTCATATGTCGCTTTGCAATTGCTAATATTGGACCCCCGCAATATTGAAGTTAGTCCTTTAATATTTATTATATGATAGCTTATCATATGTACTAAGACACTCTCACTATCATTTCCTATGTATTGGTCCTATTCAATCCCATTGGCTATTTATGGAAAGTATCTAGATCTACTAGTGAGGCTTATCTACTGAATGTAGAGATTATTTTGAACATAATAATTTTAAACTTACATTTAGATTCACAATCTAATGCTATTCCATATTTAGTAAATTTTGTCTTTGTTCTGTGTCTGGAGGCCCAAATTCCATACCATGCTAACTAGTAGAGTACTTATATCTTCACATTAGGCCATTAGTATACTAAAATAACATCCATCATGGCAATAAGGAAAGAGTGTCCGTAAAGACTGACTGACAAGTATCTTTTGATACCCGAAGTCACATTCGCAACATCCATGAAAGCTTGTTTCTAAAGCTTTTAAGTAAGAGGATTTGGATGAGAGGTCTTTCATCTTATTTTTCTTTCCACTTTTTATTTTATTTTCTTGTATTGTTCCTTCCTTGAAAGATTTGTTCTAATGCTTTTGAGTGAGAGTCATGCTCAACAGTAGCCTTGCCAAAAAAAAAGCTCTCAATCCCACATGTGTCTTCACATGTGAGCACTTGTGTGTTTTGGTTTGTCTTTCTGTTTCTAGTGAGGGCAGGGAAGTCTTTCATATTTAGCTTTGTTCTACTTTCCCCAACAAACACTGTATGTATTTCAAAGGCCTTAGTTACAATTCTTGCTACCATACTAGTGCCTTATGTGGTCTAAATTTTTTAATGAACTCAAGTATTTACATGACTTTAGCTAGTGCTTGTTTTAGATTTTAGTGAAAATGATCGCTACCAAGTTTTGAGAAGAATAGTAATGAATGCAAGGAAGATTGAAAAGCTATGTTGCTATCCAATCCAGTATAATAAACAAAATCCTATAATACTAATCAAAATCTCTCTCTTTTTCACTTCTTTATAGGTGAAAGCTATTCTTTTTTCTGACATAGGAGAGCATGCACTTCCATTCATAAGAGAAGCAGCCAAGAAGTACTCCAAGTTTATGTTTTTCAGATATGTTTTGTTGGTATTTTCAGTGATAATTACATGACTTGATTCATGCTTTTGCATATGGAGTAGGCTTGGCTTAGAGTTGGCAACTGCAATAGTTTTCATCAAAGATCCCAATATTAATCTTTTTTTCAGTAACTTTGAGATGATTTCTTTCACTTTGCAGGTAAATAGACGCATAACTCCTTCATGGAAACTGTGGAAGAACATAAAGTTCATGGTAAGTACTACTAAATTTTTTTTTCTTCTTCTATTGACAGTTAGAAGTCATCATGTAGGTTCTTCCCACATTTACAGTTCTTTTCAATAATAGGCTTGTTGGTGATATTTGTGGCCTCCAAGTAACACTGCCAGCCTGGACAGAATTTTTTTTTCAAAAAAAAAAAATTATGGAAAACTTTTATGGCAAAATTTTAGGAAGAATGACAAAAATTTCACTAGATGGAGTTGTGGTATGGTGAAATGCTAATGAATTTTTTTTACACATGACCTAAAAAGCAGCCACCTTTTCATTATACCTTCTAATTAGTTATTCTTAACATGTATTTTCACTTTAAATGCATAAACATCAGTTCCTGCTCTAATGACTTACATAATGTTTCTTATGCCATGACTTCATAGGAGATGATTTTCCAAGGCCTGACACCGTTGCTCTCTTCACTGAATGGATTCTCGTGGATCCTGAAATCCAAAAGAAGGTTGTGCAATGAGATTACTGGTATGGTTGGAAAGTCTAAAGTCGCCAAGTATGAAAATGGTGTACCTCCAAGCTGTTGTGAAGGAGACTCTTAGGATGCATCCTTGCTCTGCTGGTCTCAGTTGGCAATTCATGATGTAAGCTTGGCTGGTCACCACATCCCTGCAGCTTAAGCAAGACATAAACATGAAAGAAATTGACTTATGTCTCACTCCATTTAGAGCTGGTCGGTGAGTGTGTTTTGAGCCTCTGATCGCAACTTGGTGATACTGTGATGATGCTATAGCCTCCAAACCTTGGCAATGTCAAGAAGAAGCAATCAAACTAAATCTTGCCTTCTTTGAGGTTCTGCGATGACACCACAGCCTTACTCTAGAAATGCAAACATAATCTTGAGAAGAAGCAAATCCTGCCTTTTTTGGAGCACAACCTAGTGGTCCCAAACCCTAGCAGCAAATCGCCACTTCCTCTCTTTATCAAGCAGATAAGCCAGGCTTAAAAATGTGGCACTACAGGATTATGCACCCTAAGGAACTAGTGCTTAAGCAGAAACAGCTCTAAATATCAAAGCTTGAGAACAAAAAAGTGACATTGTAGAGAATAGAAACTTATTTAGTCTTGTTATAGCCTGGCTGCTCAAAGCAAGATAAGTTTCAAGAACATAGAAGCTTAGAATAGCATGCATTGTTTGTCTCTCCAGTTTCTCCAGCTTCTTTGTAGGTCTTTACACAAGTCCCAATTGGCCTTCTTTGGAGTGATGCTAAGCATGGGATCCTGAAAATAAGAACACACAATAAAAAAAGAATGAACAAACAATCACCTTTTGTGATCTAGACTTACACTTTCTCCTCTTGTAAATTTTCTTTGCCAACCTCTTGCTTGTCATGCATGTGGAGATGTTGATGTAGAAATGAGATCCCGACAGAAAATCCATGACTCTGTCAAAATTTACTGCCATGCCAGAATTCCTTAATCACTAATGGAGTTCCTTCAAGCCATCTGTTTCATGTTCTCCAGAAGTGAAGGTATTTATGGCAGAATGTCATGCTTGACATTAATAGTCTCTTTTGGGACACACTGTGTAGAATGTTTTCTTGTGTAGTTAATGAGAGGTTACATTCATCCATCTGAATGAAAGTCCTCTTGGATTGGAGATCTCTGCCTGGCTCCTCTGGCTCCCGATGTGCTGCTATCATAATTTGAATCTGAGGCTCCTTCCTCTGGCTCCCAATGTGCTGCTGTGGCTATCACAGTTCCACCTCTATCTGCTGCTGCAGCTTCTGGATCACAATCTACAGAACTCACCAGGTTTGGTTGACACCAAGATTGATCAGATAGCAAGTGTCTTCTAGATTGACATCATATCTATCTCCCATTCATAATCGAAGTTACAAAATCATAGTCAATTTATATACTTTTGGGCAATTTCACTAATTCCTAACCTAACATGATTTGCCTGGGCTAAGTTATAAGGTCCATCTCTTGTTTTCCTAGCCTGGAAAAAATGTATATAATTTGCAGTTTTGATCCCAAGCTACTGGTGGTGAACAGTATGTGGAGATTTACAAACCACATCCAACGGGTAAGGTTTCTCTTTTCTCTTTTTCCTTGAATTTCAAGTGTCTCTATCGTTGTAAATTCAGGTTAACGAATTTCAGGTCTTCACGACATGTTTCGTGATTCATGCGCAAAAATGATAGGCCTATGCGCCACTTTTCCAGTGGTTGAAATGGAACTCTTGCATCGATACCAGGGAACTGCTATGTCTGCAAAGGTGCTGTAGCTTTTGTATAATTGAACAGAGAGTAGGCCTAGCCTAAGTCAACAATTTTGCAGGACTTTGGTATTCTTACGCAGACGTGAAGCACGCTAGCTCTCCTGAATGGCTTCAAAGAGGTGAGGTCTGAATCTTGGCTTGTGCTCCTTGTAAGAGCTAACTAGCTAGCAAAAACAGAGGGGTGCTGGAGGATTCTAGGCAGGTCCTGGAAAGCCGTTCTCCTTCTCGTTGCGAACATCGTCACAGTTTCCCATCAGTTTCAATGAGAAAGAATTTGACGCAACTCCTCCAGACTTCGAGTTTGAAGATCAAATCAGGCCGAACCAGGTAACGAAAGATTAACTTTCATTTTTAGTTTTTCCTTGTAGAACATAAGTTACTCGTCCGTGATGTAGGCGTTACTCTGAGACATGAATCCCTTGCATTCAGACCCAAAGCTCGCCACAGATGCAGGGTAAGCTTTTTTGTTCTTGCGAATGACGTCTGTGACGGGATTTAAAAACAGAGCTTCCAGCGTCCCATTCGTCATGGGCTTTGCATGCTTAGCTATGCCGTGAGAGCTATAATTCGGTACGGCTGCAATGGTGATCTGATGAGAATTGCAACGATCAGCTCCAGGTTCCTGCACCACGTCTATCCGGGGAAATGCTCGTAACATTGAACAAGGCAAGAGCTCGCAGTAAGCATTTGCAATCGTTTCTCTTGCTAGATCATCCCTGTAACGCTTGCTTCTTCTTTCAGGATCTCCTTCAAGTGTAAAGTTAAGGAGAGAGGCGAAGTCGTCCTATCTGGGACAGTGTTCTTGAGCAACAACACCATACACCACTCTAAACTGTAATTGTATCTCTTTTCTCTATTTTCGTTCTCTTAATTCAAAGAACATTACATCTATAATCTCGCCACCTTTATAACATTGGGACGATCTTGTTCTAACAATTGTTGAATCTCTTTTCTCTAGTTTTGAACAACACGCAATGATTCAAAGAAGCCACCTTTTTAACATTGGAACATTCTCGTTCTAAAGTTTAGGGTGAGCTGCGCAACAAAGGAAGTCGTTGCTACTGGGCTGCCAGGTTGTAAGCGCTTGCGACCGCTTCCCAGTCCTTGACGAATCTATCCGCAAGAGGCGTATTGATCTGCCCTTGCTGCTTATACAGTATAAACTCGTACTTGTGCTGCATGAAATCGTGGGGTGCAGGCCTCATATACTCCTCCAGAATGGTGCCAGCGTCAACCTTTGATCCAGGGATGTTGGCGATCCAATAGTGGACGTACGTGAATTGATCTGCCAATGTAAACATCAACCGCGAAGCTCGCCTATCTATCATCATGATGGAGTAAAGCTGCGCAGGATCAACATGTCCTGGGACCATAACGTTAGGATGAATTGCGGTTTGCGGGCAAGTCAAAAGGGTTCCATCGGCGAAGGTATCCTTTCCTGTGTAAGAAACAGCTATAGAGATCGATTTCTCCACTGCTAGAGATCCTGGCGATGGAGATCGTGGTGGAGTAGATGCTAACAATCGCGAAAAAGTAGCTCCTGCAAAGAATATAGCTAAGAAAGCAACTACCACAAGCTTCCTCATTGATCCTTTGTTGTGTTGTGATACCTAGATTTATATTATGATTTCCCTTTTAACATAGGGTTTATGTATTCCTTTTTGGCACCTTTTTGATTTTATTTTCAATTTTATTTGACTAATATTTCTTTCTTAATGGTACCTTTTTGTTTATCTAGTCCTAACCTAAATTTACAAGCAAGCCACGTGGCGGCACGATTTAAAGAAAAGAGAGAGGGGGAATATGTCTCGGGTGGAAGAGACTCCTCTCAGGGAACGAGTTTCGCTCCTACGCAGTGGAGTTCACGTACTGTGATCGATGCCACAGGTGCTGGATCCACATGCTGGAGTCGCTGGTGGGGAGCGCAGCACCACCTCCGGGACAAGGACCGCCGCCTGCAAGCGTGCCAGGCCAAATTCCTGCGTGCCTGGGACCAGGACACCCTTGATTTGCCGCTGTTGGATGTGACGCTCAAGACATGTGATGGGCCGGATGTGTGCACGCACAAGGCAATCCTGGTAAGCAATCTTTCTCTAAAACGCTAGCACTAGCTCCATCCATTGGCGTCTAGTTTATTTCTTACCTTTGCTTGATTGTTCTTCGTGATTTTCCTGGAAGCAAAATAGGAACTACTGAAATTACCAGACAGTATATAAATTGACTATGATTTTGTAACTTGACTACAATGCAGTATTTTGCCCTAAAATGCAGAAGATGTGCTTGATGTGGCTCTCCAGCAGAGGACACTTTCTATCTAATTGATTTTGGTGCCAGCATTGTTGTCAAGATTTAGTGAGTTTTGTAAATTGTGAATTAGAAGCCATAGCAGTAGATAGTGGTTGAGATCTAGGTGGAAGATCATGATGGAGAGCTAACCACAATAGCAAATCTAACATCAAATTGTGAAGCAGCAATAACACAGGGAATTAGAGGAGTTATGCAAAGAGCTTCAATCTGAGTTAGGTGAAGCCTCATATTCAGATTATGATCTAGAACTTAAGGAAGCTGTAGTAGCACATTGGGAGTGAGACCAACTAAGCATAGAGCTTCAATTTGAGTTAGGTGGAGCCTCACATTTAAATTATGATCTAGAGTTTGGGAAAGCCATATAACAACACATTAGGAGTTAGAGGAAGGAGTTTCAATTTCAGATAATGTTCCAGAGCTTGATGGAGCCATAGCAGCACACTAGGAGTCAAAAGAGATAGGTAGAAAGCTTGAATTTGAGAGGATTTTCATCTAGTTGCAACAAATAATGGATGAATAGAACCTTTCATTAGCTGCACAAAGAAACATTTTACAAAATTCTGGATGTGTGCCTCTAAAGAGATTATTATCAATATATAGATCATTTAGAATGGTATCTATGTGAAGATATCATTGCAATGAAGGTAACTTTATGTTTCACTAGCTAAACAACTGATTGAGTATGTCATCTTGCTATAAATACCTTATCAATGTGCATTGATTCTACATTGGGATAATTATCAAAGCTTAAAGACCATCCATCATTCTTGTGTTGTTATAAAAGTTGAATTTCATTATGGATGGTGAATGGATGGTGGATGAAGCTGCTTTAAACCATTACTTACAATATCACTTTTTAGTGGATAAATTAGGAAATTCTTGATATGTCCTAGTTGAAGTAATTTATCATGGAGCTTTAATTTATTGTATTCAAAAGTTAAATTTGTGTTGTCATGAAGTAAAAGACAATGATGTAAAATATTGATTAGAAGGAAGAATACTTTCATGGGCAAAAGAAGTATAATGGTGTTTCCTATAACTTTGAGATAAAAATAATAAACCACATAAAACAAAATATAAAGAAAGGAATTGTATACCTCATTTCTGATGAACTGAAAATAACTCCCTTAAAAATATAAGTTATAGCCTTTAAGCATGTAAAAATATGTACACTCCATTTGATAACATCACTATCTTACCTTATCACTATCTCAATAAAATATTTTAGAAAAGGGACTCAACTTTTCACCTCTCAACAAATTTAATAAGTTGACTTTTATATGTAAGAAGTTCATTCTAGACCTTTCAAACCTCCTCTTTTGAGCTTATATGTGCATCAAAATACCAATTCAAAATTTGCAACAATCAACAACTTGCTATATATATATTTGACACTCTTTCCATGACTTTTTGTATAGCTACTCTAATATGAGCTCATAGCCAAATTATTGTCCTTATTGTCAAATATATTATATGTAACTTCAATTGTTAAAAGCCTTGAAAAATGATAGATTGAACTTACATCACTTGTTATCAGTTATTAAAATAGAAAATAAAAAATATATAAAGATGAAATATATCAATTATTCGTAATGTTTGAATACTTTTTGACTATCCTCTTAAACATATACCACCATATTATGTAATATGACCCATGCTACTCCACATCATTGATCATCTCCCCACTTTGTGAATAAAAAAAATGAATATTAAGAGTGGAAAATATAAAAACCATAAATTTGTAATATACTGGAGTGGTAATGTCTTTGGCCTATAAAATTTTTTTACAATGAATGCCAAAAGCATACAAGAGTGTCATTTCAATTTAGAGAGCACTTTTTATTTAGCTTTCTGCAACTGTATGTGTGTAGAATAAGTGCATAATATCAATTTAAAATCTCTTTGGGAATAAATTAAAAAAGTAAATACAGCAAAAAGAGTTGAATGAATGCTTTGCTTTCTTCAATATTGAATAGCTGGTATTGTTCAAATTTCTGAGGCTAAACAATTACCACTATGTCAAAAGATATTTATTGTTAAATAAACTTGTCAACTTCTCTCTTATGATTAAGCAGTAAATTTTATCCATGATGGAATGCATATCATAACACTCAATTTCTATAAAAGTACATTGTAAAATTTTTCAAAGTAACAATAGATCAAATTCATATATCTTGCAAAGCCTCTAAAGTTCTAAAATAGAAATAAAAATTCATTTCTCTTCTAAGTTCATCATAACTTTGTGCCTGATACTCTTAAGATATCCAATCACTAAGACTTTGTTAATAACACTTCGTGTAGCTCTTTGATATGGTCGAGGAGTATGATTATAAACCTTCTTTATGCTAGAAATCTACTTTGCAATCAATTGTTGACATATATTATAACTTTTGTCCTCTTCTTCTTTTCTTCAATATTAATATGGTTTTTTGTATCTATGACTCTCCTCATTAAGAAAAAGTGTCAATAATAATAGGGAACTCCTACATTTACCATAGCACATAGATCCAAATATAAAAAATTACTTATTTAGATTGAGGCCATGTTGATGCATCGAAAATGCTTGATTTTTCACTTTTACTAGATGTTGCAAAAAGGAAGTAATAACCTTATCAATATATATATGATAATTTTAAATACCTCTAGCAATGAAGCCTGTTGATGTTAGTAAAGAAAGACCTTGACATGTCTTAGATCTCTTTTCTACCCTGGGCTGGAATGATGCCGTAAAAGAGGAATAAATAAAAATATTATAAAGAATTTTTACCCAAGTTCACGCTCCATTGGTTGGACTAGATCAACAAGAACATGGGATGGCCTAAAGAATTGGTCACAATAATAGGGTTGAAGATTCTATATAACAACCCAGTGGGAAATATCCTTTGTAAGGTAAGGTGTAAATACACATTACAAACTTTATCTGTGCCATAGATTAAAGACATCCAAAATTATGATATCCTCTATCAACTCAATGAAGTGCTTGTAAAACTATATACACACTTGTTGCTCCTCGCGACAACACACTAGCGATGTGGAGAATCACTGCTGCCTAGCCTCGCCTCTAGCCTTGTCAGCGACCTCTGCTAGAACCTCTGCCAACATCCTAACCCAAGGCTGCCCACAAGTTGGACAACTCACACAGATTGGTTGATCTTGAGCGATTCTCGCCGTGATACGCTCCTCGAACAACTGTAGTCGCCGCTGCATTGCCAACCTCCGCTCCACGTGCTCCAAGGCTGTTGGACGAGGAATCCTTCCAAGACCTTCTCTTTATTTTACTCCCTTCCCTTCTACACACATGCTATGCCTGCCAATTGGCCGTCCTCCCTATCGTCAACCTCTGGCACCAAGGGACACACCCTGTTTTCAGCAGAATATTCCCTTATTCCCCCCACTAGAACCAAAAAGAAGGAAAAAACCCCAACTTGGACCAAGTCTTATTCTTGAGCTGGCTCTAGCCCTCGACATCTCACCCCGGCGACTATTGTGCTCCGTCCCCGGAGCACTCCTCTCCAGATGGAACTTGGTAGCACCGCAGTCAAGCTCTGTTCACCGGTGTGGGCAAAGGATTACCAGCAAAATCCTCCAGCTTGACTGAGCCATTGATATTCACAGCCTTCATGCGATAAGGCCCAATCCAGCAGATCTTAAGCTTTCCCGGACGCTTCCAGTACTTGCTCTCATACAGCAGCACGAGATCTCCTTCCTGAAAACTCTTAGCTCGTAAATGACGATCATACCACTTCTTGCGTTGACGTTGGAGAACTTCACGGGCTTGGAAAGCAAGGAGGCGAGTCTCATCCAGCTTCTCCAACTGCTCTAGCCGCTGCTGAACAGCTCCATCCCAGTCATAATTGTGAGCTACCGCTGTCCGCAAAGAAGGAACTTCCAGCTCGAGAGGAAGGATCGCCTCCTGGACATAAATCAATTGAAATGGTGAGAACCGTGTAGTTACCTTGTAGGCAACCCTGTAAGCCCATAGCACATCAAGAAGCTTGGTATCCCAGTCGCTAGCACTTGCGTTGCAAAGCTTAGTCATGGTGTCGCATAGTGTCTTATTGGTTCTCTCAACTTGGCCGTTTGCTCTTGGATGATATGGCGTCGAACGTCGATGGGAAATGCCATACTTGGCTGTGAGAGCTGCAATGACCGCATTAATAAAATGCGTACCTCGATCACTCATAAGCTCAAGTGGGCATCCGAAGCGCGTGATGATATTCTTGTAGAGGAATCCTGCTACCTTCTCTGCCGTGTCCTCAGTAAAAGCCTCAGCTTCCACCCACTTGGTCACATAGTCTGTGCAGACCAAGATATAACGATTCCGGTGATGTCGCATAGGCTTGAACGGCCCCATGAAGTCGATTCCCCACTTCTCAAAAGGTAGAGCTGGAATAATCGGATGTAATGGCATTGCATCTCATCGAGTAGGATGCCCAACACGCTGGCATGGATCACAGCTTCTCACAAATTTTGCCACATCCTGCTGGAGCGTTGGCCACCAATAACCAGTTTGGAGCACAAGCCGTATAGTTGCTGCTGCTGCATAATGCCCACCGTAGGGAGAATCATGGCAAGAGCAAATCACCTGCTGCACCTCATGAGGAAGAATGCAGCGCCTCAGAACACCATCTCTTCCCTCCTTATAAAGCTGGCCAGCAATCAGGGTGAAAGCTCGTGACTAGTAAAGAAGCCTTTTCTGTGCCACCTTCGGCATATCATCAGGAAATCTGCCAGCAGCCAGAAATTCTGCAATACCCTGATACCACTCCGGCACAGCTACAACCTGGTATAACAGTAGCTCCTCTGCTTCTGCTCGAGTTGAGAACATAGCTGGAATTTCTGCAGAAACCTGCCTGCCTTCCAACAAGAAAAGAGGAGCATCAGGCAGCTCATCATAAACTCCTTCCCTGGCAGGTTCTCCTGGTAATTTTGAAAGATGATCAGGCATTACATGAGATTTTCCCGGCTTCAACACGATCTCGAATTCGAATTCTTGAAGCAGAAGCAACCAGCGAGTGATTCGGCCGTGTCGACAGGGCTTATTGATAAGATAGCGCAGTGCCTTGTGATCCAGATAGAAGAGGAATGGCTTTCCCAGCAGATAGTGGCGATATTTGGAAATAGCAAACACCATTCCGAAGCCCTCGCGTTCAGTGGCTGTATAATTCTTCTCAGCCAGAGATAACTGCCTGCTCGAATAAAAGATGGGATGATCCCAACCATTAACTGGCTGGCATAAAACAGCACCAATAGCAAAAGCTGAGGTGTCGACATGCACATGGAATTTCAAATTCCAGTCTGGTGGCTTAAGAATTGGAGCGGTCGTCAAGGCTCGCTTCAACTGTACAAAGGAAGCTTGGCACTCAGGGGTCCACGCAAAAGGAACATTCTTTTTCAAGAGGCCTGTCAAAGGAAAAGCTACATCGGCATAATGCCGGATAAAGCATCGGTGATAACCAACATGGCCGAGAAAAGCTTGTAGCTCCCTCACGGTCTGTGGTGCCTCAAGCTCTTCCACTACGTTCACTTTTGCAGGATCCACCTCCAAGCCTCGAGCTGAGACGACCCTGCCAAGCAACACGCCGTGCGTTACTCCGAATTGGCACTTCCCAGGATTAAGAGAAATACCAAACTTTCGGCATTGTTGGAACACTGCACGGAGTTGCTCCAGATGTTTTCCACAGCTTCCAAAAGTTGAGAAGTCATCCAAGAAGACTTCCACACTCTCATGAAGAAGAGATCTGAATGCTGAAGTCACCACACGTTGGAAAGTAGCCGGTGCGTTCGTCAAACCGAATGGCATAACACGAAAAATATAGCAGCCCCACTCTGTAATGAATGCCGTCTTTGCTCGATCCTCAGGAGCCACCTGGATCTGGTTATATCCACTATAACCATCCATAAAGCTGTACAACTCCTTCCCTACCACATCTGTGAAGGGAAGAGGAAATCCATCCCGCCTCGTTGCAGCATTAAGGCGGCGATAATCCACGCACACTCTAAGTTTTCCATTCTTCTTCCAGACCACTACAATTGGCGAGAGCCAATCTGTAGCCTCCACTTCTTCAATAAATCCTACATCCAACAGCTTCTAAAGCTCTTCACGCACAGCCTTAGCATAGCTTGGATTCATCTTATAAGCTCTTTGCCGCTGTGGCACCGCATCTGGAAGCAAGGGAATCTTGTGTTGCACCAACTCCGGATCTACTCCAGCAAGTTCAGCATAGCTCCATGCGAACACATCTTGAAACTCCAAAAATAGTTGACGATAAGCTTCCACCTCCTCCTTGGTGAGTTGGTGTCCCACTAGTAACTCACGTCGCTCGTCACCAACCTGCTCCATAAACACAGCCTGTGTCTGGGGTGCCCTTCCAAAATAATCTGAATCGACTTGAGAACGAGCGGAAGTCTCCTTGAGTGGAAGATCAGCAACCTGCTCCTTAAAAAAATAGCTGGGATAATTTCCTGCTTCCAAATCAGCTGTTGGCACCACGTCCACGGAAAGTTGATGACCAGCTAGATCTTGAGGTCCATTTCTGATCTGAATTAGCTAAGTTGGTGATGACTTGAGCATACTACGATCCTTGCATGCTGTCACTTCCTTGCTTTTTAACCTTGAAGCCTTCTCGACTTTCAGCATGTAAGAAAAGTGATAATCAAACGCACTGATATCAGACAAGATGATTGTCCGATATTGATGATTATCATCTTCCACCACCAGAGTACCAGTCACATAGTCGTGACTAGCCTGTACCTGGAAAAGCCAAGCTGCTCCCAAAGTAACTGGTACGCTGGTCACAGTGCCCTCGATCACATAAAAAGGCACCTCGTGAAAGTCTCCCTCACCAATCACCATGTTGGAACTCACGAGACCCAGCACTGGAAAAACTCCACCATCGGCACAAACGGCAATGTAATGCTCAGGAAGAGCAATAATCGCCAAGCTTGCTCGAGCTGCTCCATCTTTTGTCAAAAAGTTGCCAAGTGCTTCTAGATCCACCATTGCTGTGAGTTCCACATTCTCCAAAGATGTTGTGAGATGCATCGCTTTGGTTCCTCCCATCCAGGCCTTAGAACTGTCCACTGTCTGGAACGCAACTGGCATTGGCACAGCTTGATTTTCAGCTCTTGATTCCAACACCGTGATAAAAACTTGCTCTCTGGGCTCATCCCCTTCTTCCATGCCGATCTGCACTCTGTCACTGCCATGTGGATTTGGAATCCACAAGTGAAGCGGATCATTCCACTGATGAGATACTCTTGCTGCCTTTAAGAAATCTCGTCCCAGCAGGATATAGTTGTCCATTTTCCAAGGTGCCACTAGAAAATCCAAGTCGACTGGAAATTCTGGTATCTTGATCATCAAACCTGGAACTCTATATACTATCCGCTTCAACTCCCCTGCTCGCATAGCCCAACATGGCTGCTCCACTAGAATAGCTTCGAGCTGGCAAGTGGCAACTAGTTCCTCGCTCAAAAAATTGTTCCGTGCATCCACTTCTCGTGTAGCACCGTAGTGATGTAGCGAGGAAAAGGGCTCCGTCCTCGCCACTGTCTGGCACCAGTCTCTTCTTCCACCACCTGAACACTGCCGAAAGGCAACTCTCCATCCTTTCCCCACAGCCAGCTCTCAAGCTCCTCAGTGTTGCATGCTGAAAGAGGCTTACCCCAGGAATTCTTGGTGATAGCAGCCACATCCACCATTTCTAGCTCCTCACAACTGGCTGTGCTGCTGCTATCCTCCTCATCGTCCTCACTGCTTGTCTGGCTGCTAGAATTGGATGTATCAGAGCTGTCTTCATCCTCCTGTTCTGCCCCAAGTACTCGCCGTGCCCTAGGGCGAAAATGAACTTGGACTTTAACACGATTATTGCCATTGCCAATGGCAAGAATTCCTGTACGCCAATTATGCACAGCTGCCGCTTGGAGAAGCCAAGGACGTCCGAGCAGCAGTGGATAGCCCAACATGCCCTCCTTCATCCTCAAAACCACGAAATCGATGTGGAAAACTAGACCAGCAATCTGAGTGCGAACACCGGTCACGATTCCTCTTGGCTGGAGACATCTCTGGTCGGCCATTTTAACCATAAATGGCACTGGAACTGGTTCTGGAAGATTGAACTTTCGCCAGGTCTCCTCAGGCAAAATATTCACCGCACTTCCACCATTGATCACAGCACGACGGATCAGCTCGCCTTGCGTCTCCACATCTATACAGGGGGAACTGAGATCTGTGATAAGGGGCCAAGCTGAATTAACCAGTACTTCTCGATGTCCCTTCATGGCCACGGCCAACACTTTCCTCATGCCTGGAGCCAATTGCAAAAGCTGGGCGAATGTGATGTTTAGGCGTTGACTATCCAAGTCTTGAAGAATATTGTACGGCTGCATTTCCAGATTCAGCACTCGTTTCCACTTTTTACGTAGCGCCTTGGCAATTCCCTGGCCCTTGTCAAGAGCCCTAGCTGGGGTAGTTATTTCAGAATCAGGGACTGGTTTATCTTGGTCATTTGTAGCCGGTGGATCTGATTTGGGCTGCTTGCTCTCTCTTTTCTCCTTGCGGTTCTTTCTTGCAATTTTCTCTGGGTCATCCTTCTCCTCAGCATCCTCAATTACAGAGTTCTCCATCTGTTGACGCCTCCGACTCCAGATTCTGGTGCAGCTTGCTGGACAAAAATTGCATTGCTTTCTACAACCCCCTTCCCCTTGCTTGGCTTGAGCTTATGCGGGCAATTGTCCTGCTCGTGCAAGCCCTGTGTCTGACAGATTCCACATATGGGCTGGTACCCAATCTGCTTCCTGGGATGTGGACAGTTTGGTGAAATGTGGCCCATCTCATCACAATTCCAGCATTGAACAGGTCCTCTACGGGGAGCTCCTCGTCCACGGACACCTGGAATTGGTGCTGCTGCATATACTGGAATCATATCTGGCGTATACCCCTAAATCACTGGCTTATAGCTCATGGTCTGGACTAGAGGAGAAAACGGGCGTTGAAAGAAGGTCAATGCTTGAGCCGAAGATGGTGGTGATGATGGCGCAGTTTGGATGTAACTTGCAGGGATTGCTGGATTTCCTGGCTTGTAAAAACAATCCTCTGAGTGATGATTAGTTCGCCAGCAATACTGACACTTCTCTCGATTCACCACTAGTTGTGGACACTCATTTGGGTAGTGTCCATAATTGTTGCATCGCACACACCAGATGTTTTCTCGCTGCTGCACGGGCTGTGGCCTGCTTTGTACCCCTCTGACCCAGTTCAATTGCAAGTCACTCATCTTTTTTGTCATGGCTTCCACCATGTCTTCCTTTATTTTCTTCATCTCTGCTTGGATGTCCACTGTAGTTGCCGCTGGATTTGGAACTGCACTTGTTGAAGCTTGCCATTGTTGCTGTTGTTGGCGGCTATAGTCCATCATCCCAAGACTTGTTCCAAAGACTCCAAAAGGCTGCTGTCCAGTAGGTATTGGTTGTTGCGGTGTGCTTCCGAGTCCTCCCATCATGGAATTCATCATTCCATCGCCGAAAGCTCCCAGTCCAAGATTACTGAAGTGGTGTCTCATCTTGAGCTGCGCTTGCTCCCAGGTTCCCGCCAGACAAATTGCATCGGCCAAAGTTTGTGGATTATGGCACGAGACATGAAAGCTAACCGCATGAGGCAAGCCATTTGTGTAATACTGTGCTTGCTCTTCTTCTGTCGGTTGTGGCTGCTTCTTGAGGATCAATCCCTTGAACCTTAATGTATAGCTTTGTAAACTCTCGCCAGGCAAGAGTTGAAAATGACTCAGATCACTCATGAGTTGCTGTGAAAAGCCTACTGGCCGAAAGGTAGCCAAAAAGGATGCTCTCAATGCTGCCCAATCTGTCGCTGCTGGAACTTGAGCCATCCATTCTGCAGCTACGCCCTGTAACGTGGCTGGAAAAAGTTTCCTGCGATCTGCTGCATCTACCTCATCATTTGCTGTAGATGTATTCTCAAACGCTGTCACGTGGGCATCTGGATCTCCCATACCATTAAAGATGGTATATTTCATTTTTGTCGTTGCCATATTCCTTGCTTGTTGCTGCCGAGGTTGTTGTACTTGTTGGATTGGTGGTTGCTGTTGCTGCTCTATTGGCTGTTGTCGTGGCAGTGACGACTAGAACTCTTGCCACTCATCTTCTTGTTCCTGATTGTTCTCCTGCTTGCTAACAGGACTGCTTGGCCGAGGATTTGCACTCCTCACTCTTGGACTCTCAGGCTCTTGAACCAGTGGCAGATTTCTTGCAAGAATTCTCGCCTCTCTCTCACGTCTCTGCTTCGTTCGTCTTTCCTCTCGCTCTTGTGCTTCTACAAGTCTTGCCAAATACTCTTGTCTTCTTTGGCTCATACACCAAGAAGGAACGGCCTCGATTTGGTAAGGGCAGCCCGGCTTCTCCTGGCACTCACCCTTCTACCACAATCTCCACGCTCGCTTTGCTTCCCGGGCAGTGCACCAAAAGATGTCGCTCCTCACGACAACACACTAGCGATGTGGAGAATCACTGCTGCCTCGCCTCGCCTCTAGCCTTGTCAACAACCTCTGCTAGAACCTCTGCCAACATCCTAACCCAGGGCTGCCCACAAGTTGGACAACTCACACAAATTGGTTGATCTTGAGCGATTCTCACTGTGATACGCTCCTCGAACAACTGTAGTCGCCGCTGCACTGCCAACCTCCACTCCACGCACTCCAAGGCTGTTGGACGAGGCATCCTTCCAAGACCTTCTCTTTATTTTACTCCCTTCCCTTCTACACACATGCTATGCCTGCCAATTGGCCGTCCTCCCTATCGTCAACCTCTGGCACCAAGGGACACACCCTGTTTTCAGCAGAATATTCCCTTATTCCCCCCACTATAACCAAAAAGAAGGAAAAAACCCCGACTTGGACCAAGTCTTATTCTTGAGCTGGCTCTAGCCCTCGACAACACTCAAAATGTTCGTGCTAGAAGTGCTCAATGTGCTACAACAAAGTAGTGAGTAGTTGAGTAGCCAAAAGACACAAAAGTAATATACTTAATTTTGTGTTGATGTCCTATGTATAAAAATTTTCCCTAGCAATTCACTATATCAACTTCAACCTCATTATGTTTAAAAGCATTGTCACTTCTCAATTGTTTTGGCCTACTGAAGTGCCTCACAACCCATGTGTAAGTGTTTAAAATGGCATGTGCTTGCTTTGTGGTTGAGAGCTCATAAGCAACAATGTAATGAGTTGCACCATAGATCACTGCATAACATAAAAACTGTATATCACATGCTTGCAATAGACTACAATAATGAAAACTAAAATTAGTTCCTAAGAATAGTTTGTAGAATATAAAATTGAACTCACAATCCATATAGCATAGTGCATAAGGCATGTCATTTGAATATACTCATTAGTCAATTTTAGTCATGTGTCTTGGCGTTGACTAAATCGATATCTTGCAGTTTTACAGCCCAAGCCGGAGTTGATAACCCCCCAGTTTGTGCTAGCACGATTCATAGAAATATTAGCTTGGACAAGATTCAATACCTCTCTTGATAGCATCATGTTATATACATGCCTCCAATTGGGATCAATAAGCCTCATGTACTTGTACAGTGTTGATCTTGAAATTCCAAGGTAAGTTGCAAGGTAACTAGTAGTTTTGGTTTAGAGAATTTTAAGTTGCATCCAAGTAACAAAATTAATTAGACTTCCAAAGCCTCGTGACTATACAAATTTAGTACAAAATTAGTATGACAATGGATAATTTAACTTACCTCAAAAACATCTCTATCGTCAATGGTCTCACTCTCAACACTTGATTCATCAGAAACATCAGTGCCATGATATGCAACACTATGTTCTTTATCCTCCACTAGACTTGCTTCTCCAATTAGATAAGGAAAAGCTTACATACATCAGGTGGTTCCACACACGCCATTGGGAAATACTTTAGGCCAAACAGTTTCGACACTGCAACTGAAAAAAACAAATGATCTACAAACAGGAAATAGACTTCACCTCCTAGCAGAAAAACTCATCTACCATACCAGTTGAATCCCGTCTTGGGCAGGGACCAGGACAAGCTACCAACCCTAAGTTAACAAGTCAAAATTATGCCAATGAATGTATGAGTGATAATGGAAACATGCCATGGCCATCTGAAGGGCATATTATGGCCATAAAATTATAGACAAATTGGAAGACACCATGTCAGTTTTTGCGTATGATCGTCTGCACACAATTTATATATTGCACACCATATAAATTCCTCTTTTTTTAACCGATGCTCCATTAGCCCTTTGATTCTACCTGAGGTAGAGAGTTCGAGCCTCTCTCACCCCAATAAATTTGCGATTTTATTTAAATCAGATTTAAAATCACAATTCATTTTGTGCCTCCAATTTGGTTAGTTCTTGATGCAGTGGTCCTTTGCTCCATTTCCAGCCAAACTGGCATTGGTGTCACTTGTTGTTGTACCAGTACCAGTTTCTCGGGCAACTCACCCATTTGCTTCCACTCCACTTCCATCTGGAGAGGCATCGGTGGCAATCGCTGCTATACCAATACCAGCCTTTGGGACACTGGATGCACTTATGGCCGTCCCAGTTCCATCCAGATTTTGCATTGCCGCTGGGCCACTGCGTTGGTGATCCCACTGACGTCCACTCCAACCAGGAGGATTGTCACAAACATGGGCAGAAGCATCAGCTGGGACTTGCTTGCCATTGTATTGTCAATCTAGAAATGTAAACTAATTTCTTTTCTTGTATCCCTTCTTTGCTTTGCTGTATTATGGTGCCAATTTATATGGAGGATTTGAGGCTGAGTCCAAGTAACACTGCTATGTACACGGTTTTTACTGCTTCTCGGGCACGATATGTCGTGTTTGTGCTTGATTGACGGGGTCAATAAACAAGTGTACGACTTTATCCAGATGAAACAACCTTGAGTTTCCTTGTGAAATCATCAAAAATATCCCGGTGACTATAAAAATGTTTATCTATCTATCTATCTCGTTGCAATCAATCACTATTTTATATGAATTGCCTCATATGCATTAAAAACTATGATAATGTTTTCAAAAGTGAACGCACTTATTGATATGGTGGAGAAAAGGCCTCCAAGCTTCTAAACATTCTGAAAAAACTTTATGAAATATTAGAAAATGAAACTCAAGCAGCAAGGCAGGATGAAATCTCTTCCGATCCTGCCGAGGAAATGGGACTTCCACTACCGTAGAATGGATGACACAGTTTATTTACCAAAAGGTTATTATACAAGTTTCAGCATGGAAATGATGGGCAATTCAGTTCTTACAGAACCTTCCAGTCCAGCGCCAGCCAATTTTCGCATAGGTGGCAACCGATGTCATACCAGTGCCAACAGAGCAGTGGTGGCAAGAACTGGTATACCAGAACCAGTACTCCGGGCATCAGTGGCAGGAATTGTTGTACCAAAGACGCACTTCTTCCTAATCGTATCCCAGTGCCACCCTGACTTGCATTCCCACGTCAGGGCGCTTGCATTTGCAATGCCTCCCACCAGGAGCACTGCCTCACGCTCTTCTTGTTGCTCGCCATTTTCTTAAAACTCTCCTCTTGCCTCTGTCTCGACTTGCAAACGATAAGAAACTTTGAGTGCTAATCCTGTAAGACGTGGTCACCACCTAGAACTGTAAATCCTCCCATCCAACACTTCAAGTTTCTCCAAGTTAGTTCAGGGCTACTCATTGACAATATCTACGTTAAAAAGTCAAATGTGAAGCTGTGATACAATGCGGCCTTGGCTTGGACTGGGTACTGATTGATCCAGATTTGGTCCTCGTGTTTGAGACAACACAATCCTGTGGGGAAGGATGGAAACCAAGTGAACTAGAAAATTCATGTAAACTTTTCTTGAAGTTTACCTCAAACAATGTTGAAAAGATGACATAGATACTTCTTTGGTAACTTCTCTTGTACTAAAGCCTTCTTTTGTGTTCGTGAAGTTTCTTGGCTGGAAGTAAAAATTAGTTGTAGAATGCAGCTAATTATTCACGCAGGATAAATAAAGGTTAGAAAGAAAGAAAGCAAGGCAGTCTGAGGTCGGGAGTTCGAGCCTCTCTCACATCTTTCATCATAACTAAATGGACATGGGACAACTATTTTGTGATGATCCATCAAATATTGGATTCCAACTTGGTCAGTTCCTGATGCAATGGTCCTTGCTCCATTTCCAGCCAAATTGGCATTGGTGGCACTTGTTGTACCAGTACCAGTTGCTCGGGCAACTCACGCATTTGCTTCCACTCCACTTCCAACCGACGAGACATTGGTGCTGTAGGAATAATGATGAACACAACAAGCAAGACGATTCATATCAGAAGCAGTCCAAATTGTGATCTGATCTTTGGTGATTTCTGATTTGATTGAAGTTGTATATATATACAGCTATACATGAATCAATGTGTGTTGAAGTGAAATCCGTTGTTCTTGCTCTACTTTTCTTTCATGGTATTGGAGGTCAATTTCTGAATTCTTTCTTCTCCTTTCTTTGTGCCTCACATCATGAACTGCAGCAAAGTTGGATTGATCTTGCTTCAGGGAGTCACTGCCTTTAATGGGAGGAGAGGGTTCAACACCTGGTCCGAGAAAATGATGCACGTGCTGCAGATAGAAGAACTCTGGGAAATCATTTCACCACCGACAATTGCTGCAGATGCTCATACGCAGTGAGCCCTTGCTGTGTTAGGAGCTTCAACTTCGGTGGAAGGAGAAGTCGTGGATGAAGAAGCAATTCATGCCTCTGTTTCAGTAGCTTGACAACAGCTTGATCCTGGGGAACAAGCTGTGCTGGAAAAGAAGGAATCTTTGATTCTTTCTACGCTTGCAGATGCCCTTATGATGCGTTTGTGTCATAAGAGTGCTTGTGAGATCTGGGATCATCTTCAAAACAAGTATGCTATTCTTTCCCTCTCCAAGATCAGAATGGTTGAGACTTGCATTCATGAGACCCGTTTTCATCCAACCGAGAACTTTGAAGAGTTCCTCGCCAAGATGCAAGATCTGTGGATGGAGCTTGAAGGCAGTCCAGTGGCGTTCAATGAAAGCAAGAAAGTTCTGGCACTTTGCGAGGCCATGCAAGATTCTTCTTTTAGTTCTTTTGTCCCTATCGTTTGCATGATGTCGCTCAACTTTGAACAAGCTGAGCAAACTTTATGCTCGGAGCTGGCTGCGAGAGGTTTGATTGTGGACTTTGATCAGAGGCCTTCCCATGTTTTGATCTCACAATCTACATCAAATGTTTTTGCATCAAGCAATTAATCAGGGACTGATTCAACTCTATGGGCTGGAAATCATTGAGGCAGAGGAGGTCGCAGAAGAGGAGGACAAGGCAGAGGTTGTGGGTTTAGGGGAAATCCGCAGCAGCAGTAGAATTCAAGGAATTCTGGTAAAGAAGTAGCAGTTCGAGATTGTTTTGTGGGCAAGAACACCTATAGGATGCCAGGACACTACTCCAAGGGTTGCCCAATTGTAGCTTGGCTGTAGCACATGAACATAGGGCTCGCAGCAAATGCTTAGGAAGGGGAAACATAGGAACTTGTGGCATCATTTGAGGTAGCAGTTCCAAACATTTCTGAAAAACTGACCATCAATTCAGGTTTAGAGAGATACCTGATGCAAAGCCGGTTGAACTTTGTGCAGTTGCGTGCTGCAAAAGAGAAGTGCATTTGTGTGGGAGATGGAAGCATTTTACCTGTTCGTGCAACTAGGGATGTGCGAGTTCCATTGGGAAGAAAGTCTCTGCTCTTGAAGAATGCGTGGTATGTTCCAAAGATAGTAAGCTCTATTTCGTTAAAGTGGGAATTGTCATTATCCCACTTGTAAAATAAGGTTTCCAAACCTTTATATAGTATATAAATATAACAAAATTCAACTGCATTGAGGCACATGCCATTTTATTTTAAACAAGGAAATGTCTACTCAATCACTTCTCCTCCCCCTGCCACTGCTTCACCTCTCTCTTCTCCTTGTCATCGTCATCCAATTTCTTTCCATCCTTTTAATATTGGCTCAGTTGCTCCGAGTCTAGGTGGAGCCCAAGTCCCCATTCAATCTTTACTTTCCCCTTATTAATAAAACAACTTCGTAGACTTCCAATAACATGCTGTAACACTTCTAGTATAATGCAAATCCTCTCAAAGAATTGTCTTTTAATATTAATACAATGGCATGGAACCCCATGCCATAATAAGTTACATTTTTAAATAAATACATGCCATCTCAGACTGTTATTTTTTGCCTCCAACGCCTATACAATAATTTTGGAATTTCATCACTCTCCACACTATCAGGATTTAAACCCAATAGTAATGCCATCTCTTCTCTAATACGTCCACGCTCATGTTCAGTGGTCGAAGAACCCATCCGGTTGAGCAGATTATGGAGATGCGGATAGTGCTTGGCTAGACAATATACATGCCATAAATGATGACTGGTGTCTGTCCGATCAAATGGCTTCTAATATACCATTCCATCTGCCATTTGGTTGATTTCTGCAGCCACCTCCTGGACTGGCCGGTTCTCTATCACCATCGCTCCAAGTCGTTTTGCAAGGTCCCCCAGAACATACGGTTTCTTCTCCCTAGTTTCCATACTGCAAGAGATGGGGTGCACTGCATATGTGTGCATGTTCGCTGCAGTTTTAATCGGCGAGTCATCGATGATGAGGATTTCACTTGACCTAGCAGTCCGGTTCATCACTACAGCCTCTGGCTTGACGAAGATGGGCTTGCTACCCCTCACATGGACCATAGTCAAGCAATCCTCCTGCGTTAGGAGAAAGTCAAATGGTAATATTACTCGCGTCTGATCGTGCATCATCTGTAGCAACGTTAATGCATTGTGGCGCATCATGGATGTCCAAACTCCCAATTGCAAATTGAACCCGGCCCTCTGTTTTAAGTGTCGCATGGTCATTATTAGATCCCGCAGTTTGTCCCGTGTGATTAATGTGAATCTGTCTCTTTTGACCAACTTGCGACCGCAGGCTTTGGAGGGTGCAGTGACATTCGAGGACGAGCCATGCTCATGGGAGAAAAGGACACCGTTCAGATCAAAAACGATACAGTACCTTCGCCGTGACTCTGAAATGAAATGCGTCAGCATAAAAAATGGTACAAGTCAATTTTACCATCTACAATATTAGCGAATGGTGCTCCCGATGGTCGTTGAGAGGGTTTTGGTCGAGGAAACGTGAAGGGCGGAAATACTCTCCTCTGCAATGTGGGGTCAATCGCATCTGATGGCGTGTGGGCACATGCCATTTCAGCTGTAGACTCTGGTACAACTGGCTCAACAGTGGCATGGGGTGGTTCCGATGGCGTGTGATCACACGCAATTTCAGCTGGTGCCTCCGTTGGCAAAGTGGACATGACCGAACAGGCAGCAGGGGCGGTGTAGGGAGGTTCCAACGGCGCGTAGTCAGACGATTGGGCACACGTTGAGTCCGTTGGAAATGAGGATACGACTGGCTCGGCGGCTGGGGCGGCCTCATGCGGGTCCAATGGCGCCTGGTCACCGTCAGTTGGATACGTGGACAAGATTGACTCAGTGGTATGGGCAGCATCAAGTGGAGCGTGGTCAGCTTGCTTGGCGTTGATATGGATAGTAGCCTCCACTAGCTCTGATGACTCTTGCAGGCAAGTAGAGTCCACTGGCGGATCCATATGCATGTCCAAATATCTCCCTTCGATTGAGATGGTATCCTCCCTACTGGCTATTAAAAACAAACTCATTAGCACATTGAATCGACTATACTGTATTTACCATCAACTGCTATTGAGGAACTAGGACCGATATCACTTGGGCGCACTACTGATTCTGAAGGATTGGACATACGTTTCGACCCTTGCTTGGCACTATCCTTCCTCGACACTAAAGGCTAGAGTTTGTATCTTAATTCAACTGAATAATCTCTACTTACCATTTGCTTTGCAACCTACATGGACAATGTTAGAAATGGTAAAAGGTTAGGAATGGATGTACTATTATTTACCTGATGGTTTGTTTTGTATGACTTTCCTCCGCTGCTCTTTGGCCACCTCAGGCTGGCCATCGTCGTCATCATCGTCGTCGTCGTTATTGTGATCGTCACCATTGTGAGGACCATCCAAGTCCTCTTCGTCCTCCTCTTCTTTGTCCTCCTCTTCATCCTTCTGCTCTTCCTGCTCATTATCTTTCTCTGGCTCCTCATCCCCCTCTTGCATTTCTTCCATAGGCTGCTCAGGCTGGATGGCTTGTTCTTCCAGGACCATCTTGGGAAAATCATCTGGCCGAGTCTCCATCTCAAAATACAAGACATCCATAGCCTGTTTTAGTGCGTGATCTAGGACCGTATCCTCACCCGACTGTCTTAACATGGTTTCTGCACGTTCTTGCACCCTTCAAAGACGATGAGATGAGAAAAACGTGGCCCTGACTTGAAAAGCATCCCTTATCCATTGTACCTCTCCATTGAGATTGGGGAAGGGGAGTCCGCCATAGGAATCTGAGTCAGGAGGTGGTGACTGGCTGCTTTCGCACACATGCCATAACCGCGAGGCATTACCTATCATCTTTTCGTTGCCCTTCTTCCTTTTCGAATCAAACGCCTCTGATCCCGACGACTGTCCAACGTGCTTTCGCTTTTTATGACCACTGTTAGTTTGAGCTTGGCTGGTGCTTGCCTGTTTTGCTTTTGAAGAAGTGTCTCCTGCAAGGAATGGCATGAGACCACACGCCATTGCAAATATAATTTGTACCTCCTTTTTTCCTATTGCTTGTCTGTTTGTCCTTCTTCGACACGCCACCAGTGCGCTTTTCAGTCCTCGTGTCTGAATATTCACAATGATCTATAATCAAAATGGCGTGAGGCCTCACGTGACCTTACCTTGTGCAGGTTGTGAGCTCGACCCAACATGGGTATCTTCAACAGTAGCTGTTAACGCCGTTTCAGCATCTGGGGGTGGCCACGCTCCTGCATACAGAGCTTGTGAGATAACATTTAAACTTAAAGTGCGTACTCACCAGGTTCGCAGAGAAGATACTGTTTTTCTTTGGCAACTGTAATTATATGCTCCATTGAAGTCACCTCTTCAATGGAGTTTGTCACCGCAACACACGGGACACCCTTGAGTAGTGCGGCTCGAAAGAATAGTCTGCCGCAGTTGTACTCGACAACGCATTTGCCCTTGGAGTCGGAAGCAGGTGACCCACCCGCTATTGCGTTGAAGACCCAGCTGAGCATTTCCCATGCTGCACCTGGAGCTTTCTCTGGATTCGAAAGCTCCATAGCCATCTTCAGTTCCTCAGGCACGGGTAAATTGACCTCCCTCAGATCAATTCGATCGGCCTTGTCGAACGAAGCTGGGAAGTCACTCCAGTCCCACTCTGCTGCAGGACCAATAACAAGGGCGAGTGTGAAGATGCGGACATTCGTCGGTATCTTCTTCTTAGCCATTATCCCATGGATCTCCTGCATCTCCTTGCCTTTCAACCGAGCCTTCACCTCGTTCAAGGCCTTCCAGAACTTGTGATAGGATTCGGAGTCGTAGATCATATAGTGGACTGAAGATTCCACCTCCACAAGTCCCACCATTAAGTCAATGATGGAGCTGACTTTGTCTGCATGAGTGATCTCCTCGTTTGTGAAGTCCATCACACAAAAGATGTTCTTGACCTGCTCATCTCCGCGGGAAACGATGCTCCTCCACCTTTGATCCTCATCCGAATTCACGTATACCCGGTAAGGTTCTCGATAGGCCTCTGCTGCGGGGTCGAGCTGTTTCTGAAGCCGGCGGTCAACATCCCTCTTAATGAAATTTGGATACTGATCCAACTTCTCAGCTTTACTTTTCGTGGCATCCCGCAGCAGATCGATGAACTTGGGGGCCCCCTTCACGTACTCGTCGATGTCTTCATTTGACAACTCCAGCTCTTCCATCATCTCTTGCGTGGTGTCGATGCTCACCCTCTCCACGGCCACTTGCTCGAAGATCCAATCCTTCAATAGCGCACGAGCTCTCAGAGTCGTGCACAAGTCCTTGTATGTCACAATATGGCCGGGAGTCATTTTGGTCTTGTTGAAGACTACCTCACCACGTAGAAGAGCATTAGCCATTGTCAGAAGGTCGTCGTCATCTAGAGACCGCGAGAAATGCAAGGCGTTGAGCTTCAAATCATTGGGCTTCTGGCCGTCCTCCACACCCATTGAGTTTAGCAACTCCCCGTCATGGTACCTCCTCAGCACATCTACCCATTTGTCAAAAACAACTTTTGTCGCGAGTAGAATGTTATGGATGCTGAGTGTGTCATTGACCCCCAGTGTTTTCGAGAGAAGACTCGAGAATTCCTGCAATAGAAATGGCGTGAGGCCACATGCAACGAGGCTTACCTGCCAGGCGCTAGTTGCTAGTGCACGTCCTTGTCCTGGTTTTTGTGGCTTTTTCAGTTGAACCCAAAGCTTCCGTGTTCATGCCAATGTCTCGTGCAGACCCGATTTGTAGCACGTTTTTTGCTTGACATTCTGCGCGTGGGAGATGGATATGATAGATCGGAGGGGCGAGTTGCCTTTTATCAGACGGACAACTCTTGTCTTGAAGACTTTCTTCACCTCCTCACCCACCATAATATCCACAACTATCTCTTGCATCGCCAAGCTAGAATGCTGCCCGGAGACGGCATAGAACCGGATGTTCTGATCGTCCAACACCTTCCTATTGATCAAGTCTCGCCCTTCATTGTTCGGTAATAGGGGATCACGTCTGCGATGTCGGGTGTTACTGGACTTGCCAGCATCTTTTGCTTCAGTTTATCCACCCACTCATCAGATACTAGCCTGTGGTTGTATTTGCTTTGGATGTCAATACGGCTCACGTCGATTGTATATACTTTGTTGGAATAGTAACAAGTACTATTATCTGCGACAATTTTTGCTGCCTCTTCTTGCTCTTTCTGCTCTTTGCAGCTCTTCTTTTAGGTGGGTGTAGTGTTCGAACCCGAGGCAATGGCATCACCGAGTAGCTTCTTTTTTGGAGCAAGAGAGTCGGACGTCGGCTTGAGCTTGACCACCTTTTTCTGCTTCGGGGTAGTTTCCAGATCGACCCCCTTCCCCTTCGCTTCGCGAACTAGAGGCACTCTCAACGGCTCAATGTTGGAATATAGTTTTTGAACATCGCCGTAGGTGAGGTCCGTGGATTCCATGTGATCTTCATAGACCTGCAGCGTCTTTGAAATTGTGGGCCTCCTAGACAACCTCTCCCTAGCTCCCTCTAGGAATTCCTCATAGCCGCTGCCCCCCTCCGGGAAGCCACTAGGATGTGCAAGGTGAATCTTGAAGGCGGACGCTGTCTCTACCACAAGTGCCAGTCCATATTCTTGCATGGAACTGCATGGAGTGTCTGTCACTTGGATGAGGATCCCCATGCATTCTTTTCTCCCACCATCTGTGTTGTACAGCCTCAGATCCTCGCCTTTCATCCCGAAAGTCCAACTGGTGAGCTCCTCCCCCTTCTCTGCATCCACATTGACAGTGGCTGGAAGAAGAACGCAATTCCTCGCCTGTTCAGAAATGCACAACAATTAGAGCTGACAGATGAAAAGCTAGCAGCTGGAAATAACGTGAGGCCACACGCCATTCACCACTGCATCAAATGTCTTGAGGCTGCATCCTAAGATGGCGTGAGGCTACACGCCATCTGTAACCGGATTGCACTCGAGAGCCCAATCAGTGCATGCCAATGTTGCTACTGAATGGCATGTGGCCTCATGCCATTTTCTACTTGGCCTAAAAGACTTACCATTTGAAGCCGAATGGAGGCCGTGACAATTGAGGCCGGACTCGCTGGCGAATGTGCACTGTGTGTGCAGCGGATCGTAGCAGCAAGGCTACTCTGCCACTTACAGTTGGAGAGTGGCGCTGAAATCTCCCGGGACGCCAAGTGGGCTGCGTGTGGGTGGCGGAGTGGGCAGCGGAGTTGGCGGCGAAGTTACAAACTGGGTGTGTCTTGAAGTGGACGCCGATGCACACGAGCGCGATGCGAGCGCGAGTGTGATGCAAGCGCGAGTGGACGCCGATGCACACGAGAAACCTGTAGAGAAGGTAGATGAGCGCGAATGTGAGCGTGATCGCGAGTGGGAGCGCGATGCGAGCGTGAGTGTGCGAGCGCGAGTACGATGCAAAATGCAAAACCTAACCTCACACGCGCGAAATGTCATGACGGTTGGTAATCCTGCCACGTCATCATTCCTCGGACTTGGGCACCACCATTAATTTCTGGATCGCCGCGCGCATGCATGCACGTGAAATCCAAAAGAAATCCGCAACATCATCATTCCTCGGACTGCATGCACGCGAAATCCAAAAGAAAGATCATGATTGGGATATCATTTAATACCCTCGCTATATTTATACCATGCATGATTGGATATTCCAAAGCATCTTGTATTTCCAAAAATGCCAGATGTTCAGTTAAATAAAGAATGGTATACAATGTCCTTCTTGATGACCCTGCAAAGAAGCATCTCGATCAGATACCACATGAGACCATACGAGCCTTACAATGTTTCAGGGGCATTTGCCATAGATCCGACCGTTATTTTGCTCCAAGATTCTACAGTTTGGTGTGCATTGACCTTTCCATCGACACTGCAAAGGGACATCACAATCAGATGCGGGATCACAAGAAACTAACTTCACTAACTCTGGTTTCACCAAGATCTACGTAAGGAGTTATGAAATGAAAGGACCCTCTTTATTGAAATGTGTTTATGGTCCTAGGGGCATTGTGACATATCAAAGGATTTTGCATCAAGTTCTGTATTTGCATATTTATCAAGCTACTGAATTGCTAAACCCTAAACCCTAAACCTTAAACATATGGCAAATGCTGCGTGAAGAAAGATGCCCTTTCTGGGTAAATGCTGTAAGAGGCAGATGCCGAGCAGATGTATCTCAGGCTAGCGAAGGGGACAAACGAAAGCTAGCTATAAACATGACGGGATGCAAATAGATTACTAGGCTGGTCCTGCGAAAATCAAAAACCATAATTGAAAACATTGAAAATGCAAAAAGAAAGGTTTATAATATTTTTGAATTTTAAGCAACCAAAGGAATGTAAGTAGGGCATGTGTTTGTAAGTTTAAAAATGCCTCAACCACTTAAATTCCCAAGTAAATAAAGCTATTTCTATTTTTGGTACAGGTAAACTTTATAGCGTGTGGGCTCATGCAATTTTGAACCCAAAAATGCACCAAAAAATGCTCGACTAGCATTATTCTTTGAATGGCGTGTGGCCTTATATTGCCATAAATGGACGTACACACACAGCATAATTATTCCTTTACATGGAGAATAATCTTGGCGCGGATCGCTGACATGGCATGGCAAAGTTCGAATCACTGACATGGCACAGCTGGATCGAGGCAAGGACATGATGTGACAAAGTTCAACCTCCGACAGCAAAGTCTAGAAGCTACTCAGTTTGAAATTTGTCAGAGGAATCATAAGATCTGGTTTGTCAGAGGATTTGATGTGACGTTCAAGCGTGTGTTATTTTTGAATTCTTGAACTCATTCCTAGGTCTATCATTTTTGTGTGCCGTGTTCTTGGTTCCGCTAAGCGCAGTGAGCGCTGCTTGTGTAAGCGGCATTGTGAGCTGTGGTTTATGCGTCTACGAGCGGTTGCGGCATTGTGAGTGCCATTGCGAGCGGCAGTTTATGCGAGTGGCAGTTTGTGCGAGCGGCGCTACGAGCAGTTGCGGTGTTGCGAGCGGCGCTACGAGTAGTTGCGATGTTGCGAGCGGCACTGTCTTTGGTGTGGCTACCGCTTCCTCTTGATATTCGGCACTTGTGCTTCCTGGTATGTTCACCATGGAATGGCTTAGGACCACATTTAGAAATGGCATGAGGCCACATGCCATCTTGGGCCCTTGCAATTTCATGGCTAGCGTATTGTCATGTATGTTTTTACTTGCCTGCAACTGTGTGTATATCAAGATGGTATGAGGCCTCATGCCATCTTTGGCCCCTGCTAGCCTATTGCCATATTCCTTTTGCCTTGTTGCAACTGTATATATTTTTGTATGGGTGATTAGTCACGCACACGAAAATATATATAGTTGCCGCCAGGCAAAAAGAATATAGCCATAGGCTAGTAGGGGCCAAAGATAGCGTGAGGCCTCATGCCATTAGTGGGACCACTCATGGCATGCGGACTCATGCCACTTTTGTGAATGCGACATTTCACGTGCTTGTCTATAGCATGTTTGAATAATGGCATGTGGCCTCATGCTATTGAGGTTG
>NW_003314291.1:408309-415905 GCF_000143415.4 Selaginella moellendorffii | reverse complement strand
CTCCAATCATTTTTTGTATGGTCTTAACTTCTTTTCTGCACTTTCAGAATGGCCTTCAGGGTTGGGGAAAAGGTTTACATTTTGAATGGTGGGAAGAGAGTTGCAAAAGGGACCCTTGTGTCTATGGATCGGAACTTTGTTATACACTGTCAAAGGCTTGGGGAGGGCAATGCTGCTGTATCAGTAGAGACTGTCTTCGATGGGAATGTGGTCGCTATTGAACGAGGAGAGATGGTCGTCGAGGTAAATGTTGTTGTTGCCTTGAAAAATCTTCAGAAGAAAGCAGATGTTGGGGACAGCGCAAGTGCGACGCATGTTCCCTCCGTGGATCTTAAGAACTGTGCTACATGGATTCAGGCAAAGGTGTTTCTAAACAACCCCGAGGGGGAGGTGGTAGCTGAGGGCTTAGCCACAGTTGTCGATCCAAGAGATGCGGTTGCTAATCAAGAATTGGGCTGGGATGATATTGGAGTTGCGATTTTAGAGGTTGTTGATACAAAAGAAAACAGTCTGACTATTGGAAGCATTGTGCGGTGGAAATTGAGGCACTTAATGTTTGAGAATGTGAAGGATTCACAATCAAACACCACTACAACTGATGATAGAACATCTCTTCATGGGAAAAGAAAGTACACCTTCCTAAAGCGCAGCCAAAGGGATCTGAGCAATGAACCGAAAAGACAGAAAATGGCGATGGAGGTTCGAATGGTCTCGACAGTTGCTTGTTGCAAGAGGAGGTGCTGTCAACATGCTGATTGGGATGCTATTGAAGAGGAGAGAGCAAGATACAAGACATTGTCCTGGAAGCCAGCTCGCAATTTTGTGTATGAGGCATTACGGTCATCTGTTGATGCTTCAGAACATCAGGTGGGGGGCATGGTCTTCCAGAGGGGTTTGGTCTGCATGAAGGCATGGAGAATCATTTATGGAGTCCCTCGAACCACATTCTACAGAATCAAAACTGAGTTCGAGGAACAAAGGGTTCAACAGGCAGTCCATGGGAACGACGGTACACACAAAACCAGGGGTCATGTTGTATATGGAGAGGCAATCTTCAAGAGGTTTGTCGAGACATGTAGCGAGCAGCAACCACATAAAACCCGCCTCTTGGAAGATGGAACACGAGACACCCAACGAGTTCTCCCTTCCATGTATACCAAGGGGGCCATATTGGAAGATGTGAATCGGGAACTCCAGAGTAATGGCTACAGGAAGCTGAGCCAATCTAGATTTAGTAGATTGTGGAGCAACAGGTTCAGGGATGTGAGTATAGAAAAGTACTCCAGCTTTTCAAAGTGTGACGAGTGCACTGCTATCAAAATGGCTTTGTCGAAGAATTCTTGCATCGCTCAAGAGCGAGAGACGTTGGTTAGAAGGCGGCTCGACCACAACATCGAGCAGAGAAGCTGCAGGACTGCATATTATCATAACAGGATTCTCTCCATGGAGAAACCTGACTCTTACCTCTGCATCATCCACAACAAAATGGACCAGAAAAAGATGTGCTTACCTCAACTCAATCCTGCCCCCAAGGCAATCTCTTCATCCATGCAGCTGCCTGTGTCTCTGTTTGGCATAATCGCTCATGGGCATGGTGCCCAGAACTATGGGAACTTCTTTGTACCTCTATGGGGTGGCGGGGGTGCAAACATGATGATTGCGTCCCTAGCAAAACACTTAAGGTCTCTGCAAAGTGCGCAGATTGAGCTGAACGGCCAACCCTTGCATAAGGCCCTTGTCGATCGAACCCCATAAAGGGTTCAGCTGGAGGAGGAGCAAAGGCTTGCAGTATCGCGTGGGGCCCTATGCCATCCCAGTGAATATGTTGGCCGTCAGATTGTAGGGTTATCACGTGAGGCCTCATGCCATTCCGACGAGGCTGGTCGCCTGGTGAATGCACAGCCTCATCCAAACGAAGCAAAATCTCAAGGAAGTTCTTGCGGCCGATGTGGCCTTCCACCCCATCTTCTGCTCCAAACAGACAATGCTGGTAGTGAGAACAAAAACATGTACGTCTTCGCGTACTTGGCGATGCTTGTTGCCAAAGGCATATTTGAAACGGTTACACTTGGCTTTCTCATGGTTGGGCACACTCATGAAGACATCGATGCCATGTTCAATCACCTGGCAGAGTCCCTCCGGCGATCCAATGTCCTCACCCTCCCACAACTCTACGATGAATTCCAAAATTGCATCAAAGGCATTGTTGAAGCTGCACTTGTGACAGAGGTTCCAGACTTTAAGGGGTTTGTAAGAGGTTACATCAGGGACAGATCTGAAACGCTGATTGGCCACTCCAAGCCTCTTCAGTTTCATTTCAGCATGCGTGACGGTGCTCCAGTGATGAGGTACAAGATGAGAGAATGGGACACAGTGTGGCTGCCAGTGGACGGCATTGAATTCTTCAAGAGAGATCCCATAACTGGGGAACCTATGATTCCTCAGGGTTCCCCACGGCCGATGCACCCGGATGGACTCAAAGACCAGGAAAGTATAGTGGCTGGGATTAGACAGCATATTGCCTTCTGGAAGAGGGGGTTGGTGTTTGGTGGAGAATCCTATTTTCAGAGGTGCAAGCCTTTGATCGAATACTGGGAGAAGATTATATCTGCTATCCAAAATGGGCCGGTTGTATATGAAGAATTGGAAGAGTCCTTTTGGCCAGAACCCAGAGCACCAGATAGTAGCGGAACAATGTCCTCTGGAAATGCAGTGACAGATAACAATGTTGAGGATCACTATTGTGGGCCGAGGAACAAGAAGCCGGATTCAGCATTCAATCCAGTACAGGTTTGCAAAGGAATGGTCGTGCTTGTCAGACCCAGTAATAAAAAACAAATGATATGGGTGGGGCGCTGCATCACTGATGCAAAGGAGGACGCAGAAACTAACTCCTTCAATGTAACTGTGGAGTGGTTCAAGCCAAGTTCCGGATATACGAAGGATTGCCTAGAAAAGAGATGGGTGCTGAATCCAAGGGATCCCAGCATGAGCATATCGATGGATAATGTTGTGCATGGTTGGATGCGGAAGCAGAGTGCCACCATCACCTTGCCAGACCATGCAAGAGATGCAGCAAGAGCATTCATAACCCGGGTTCAAGGTGAGATTCATTAATATTCCTTTACTAAGTTTCTAATGTATTTTATTTCAAGGTGAACAATCCGAATCTGAATCAGAGGAGGCGTGATGGCATGTGGCCTGAGATGATGTGACATATGGGAAAGAATACTAAGAGACCAACTTACATCAATCCAAAGCAAAACAATTGACCCGGAGAAGGATGATAGTACCGCTGAGAGTACCAAAAAGGAAGTGTCCACTAGCGCTTAGGCTTATAATGGCGTGTGCCCTCATGCCATTTACTTGATCACCAAATACCTTTTTCCCTTTGCACTAGTATATCTTAATACCGGTCTGAGAAATAGAATGGCATGTGCCCTCAGGCCTTTTACTAAATCACCTTTGAAAGAAATGCAAGCCTCTATGTCATAAAAAAAAGGTACTAGAGAAATTCCTTAATAATATGAATGTTATTTAGTTTCATGAAAATACACTAAGGGTCAAATGAGTTAAATGACTTCTCCAGACTAGCAATGCCTCTTGCTACACCTTCACAATTAGATTCGTTAGAAAAAGATAACATTGAATAATATCTAAATGTTCTCACCATTAAGTTATATGTCTGGCTAATAGGAATGACATTCATCTTGGAAAGCTCACCACACGCTCAATGAATAAACAAATAGTGTGTGCGCGCATGCCATCGCTCTTCTTTAGCTTCAGATTCGGCTTGTTCACCTTGACAATGAGATTTATTATACAACCAGATGGACTCAATCTGGACACAAAGTCACCGCGCTAATCACCATGCCCCAGATATGTCTAGCCCCTGGACAAAAAACATATAATTTCACGTCATTTTCAAATACTTGAAAATTTGTACCTAGTCCCATTTTACTGAATAAATCCCACTTTAACGAAATAGAGCATTAGTGAAGAATCTGGTTTCTATAGCCAGGCTTATGAATGAAGGTTTGGATGTGAATTTCTCCAAACATCAATGTCAAGTTCTTGCAAATGGTCATCCATTATTGCATTTTCCCAAATGTGGTAACCTGTTTGAGAAGGAGATAGCTTCTGGAGAAAAATCAAACACTCCTGAGATATGCATGATTGCAGATAGTTCTCTTTGGCATGCTCAACTTGCACATGCCAATCCCCCTCTCATCAAGCATATGTAGAAGAAGGAGCTTGTGGATGGCTTCAATGACCATGTTTTTCAAAGTTCAGCGAAATGTCACACTTGCATTCTTGGCAAGCAAACCCACCGTACTTTCAAACTTGTTGTGTTCACTCAGATGTTTGTGGACCCATGCGACTGTTTGCTCAAAATGGTGTGAAGTATTTTGTGACATTTACAGATGATTTCTCCAGGCACGCGGACGTCTTCTTTCTTCATCACAAAGATGAAGTCTTCAGCAAATTCAAGCAATTTGTAGCAGAAGCCGAAGTGAAAACTGGTTAGAGGGTTGGTTGTTTACATACTGATTCAAGAGGGGAATACGTCAACAAGTCCTTTCAGCAGTTCTATGCTGAACAAGGAATTCTTCATCAGCGCTCTTGCTCTCAAACCCCTCAACAGAATGGAGTCTCTGAGTGCAAGAACAGGACAATCATGAATGCAGTTCAATGCTTCCTTCAAGAATCAGGACTACCAAAATTCCTCTAGGCTAAAGCAATCAGATCAGCTGTGCACGTTCAAAACCTCCTCCCTCATTCTCGCAATCCCAACAAGATCCCAGAAGAGCTTTGGACTGGTCAAAGACAATCAGTGGTGCATTTAGGTGTTTTGGTTGTTTAATCTTTGCAAAAGGGTTAATGAGCATCTTGGCAAGTTGGAGAGTAGAAGCAAGCTGGCCTTTCTTGTTGGATACGACTCCAATTCAAAAAAATATCACATGTACCAGCCTGGTAATCATTAAATTTTTGTAAGCATTGATGTTCGTTTTGATGAAGGAACACTCTACAAAGATTGCATTCAAGAAGAAGGAAGCTTAGATCAAAACATGAATTGGACTCCAGAAAAATGGATTTGGGATGGTGTTGAAGACATTGATGATGATGGCAATGATCTGACAATCATCTATCCCTTATCTCCTTTAGTAGACAACCATCCAACACCAGTCTCTGGATTTTTTCTTCTTGAAGAACAGGGTGATGTTGCTCATCGTGCATGAATTGGAGAAGTCGACAGGCTCACATGTGATCTACCATTCAACGTGGAGAACTATGGGTGGACATCATTTGGATGATCAAGTAGAGCACCTCATCCCAAGCAATGGTCTTTTGTAGCAATAGAAATAGCTTCTGAACCAGTCAACTTTGAGCAGGCGATTCAAGCTCCTGATGCAGATAAGTGGATTTCAGCAATGCAAGATGAGTTGAATTCTCTTGATGAGAACCAGACTTATGACTTGGTGGAAGCTCCTGAAGGATGTGAAGTTGTCGGATCATGCTAGGTGTTCAAGCTTCATAGAAATCCTGATGGATCGGTTCAGCGTTACAAGGCAAGACTTGTTGCTCAAGGATATTCACAAGTTCCTAAAGTGGATTTTGATGAGACGTTCTCATCAATTGTGAAGCAGACAAGTATCAGAATGCTTCTAGCCTTTTCAGCGGAGTTTGGTTTGCACACACATCACATGGATGTAAAAACAGCCTTCCTTAATGGGAACTTGAAGAAGGAGATATTTATGTGGCAACCCCCAGGCTTTAAGATTTTTGGCTTGCTTAAGCAAACCTGTAGGGGGACTAGAATGGTAATGAATCTACTTAGAATATGCTTGGATATTCTTGGATATTCTATCATCCAATGGTGGTTATTCATTTAGATTAATTTCATATTTATAATTTATAAACATGTTTATAATTTATAAACTCACTTTGTATCATCATGAGCATACGTGGTTTTTGGAGCATGGGCCAAAGAAACTGTGTAATGTATAGTGCATTGGTTGGGCTCTATGTCCATAATGGCAATTGCAAGGGAGCTCTCAAAGTTCCACTGCCAAGGCCCTCAATCCAGGATCTGCCATGAAGCAAAGAATCTGGAGCCAAGACTGGATGGACGAAGCAGCCAGTGATCCACATGAAGGGAAGAATGAAAAAGAGGAGTGCTCATAGAGGCCTCCCAGCCTCAATTGTGACAAGCATGAAGCATTGAAACTGTCGCGCATGTGACTTCGGGTATCGAAAGTTACCTATCGACTAGTCCTTACGGACACTCTTACCTTACTGCCACGATGGCAGGAGGTCGGTACTGCTGGTTCCCTTTATTGGCCCCTCTTGTTCAAGTGTTAGTAAACTGGACTTTGCATCTGTACTTGGCCGGATGAGCATAAGGAAGGAATTCCTAAGTGTCTATTTAGCTGAGCATACTTGGCCCGGCTTGTTAGTTCTCTTTTGCTCTGTCTTGCACTGGCTTGACAAGAACCCTCGCGTATTGAGATTGGTCCCTCAATATCGCTGGATGATAGCTTACCGTGTCTGCCAAACACCCTCGCTATCATGCCCTTTGTGTTAGTCTCATTTCGGTCCCAAATGCTATTTATGGAAAGTGTCCAGATTTGCTCATTTGGCATATCTACGGAATGTAGAGATCGGTCTGAACACAATGGTGTTCGTCCCGTGTCCAAATTCGCAATCTAAGGACATTCCATATTTAGTAAGTTTCGAGCTTGTCCCAGAGACTAACTCCTGATACTAAGGGAGGCTTGGGGTGAAAGCCCAAAGCGTGTGTTCCTCAAGGGGGGGGGGCTGTGGGGGGTTCCAAATGTATAGTAGGGATAGTGGGTAGGTCGGGCATGGCGACCAACCTGAGGCATAGTCTAGCTCCCGCTTGCGTGCCTGTCCTTGTTCTGCGTCCGGCTTGGGTCTAAGCCCAAGTTCCATTCCATGCTAGTTGGTGGAGTACCCATATCCTCGCGTTAGGCCACCGGTATGCCAAAATAGCGCTAGACTCCGTTTGGCTCCATTTTGCGTGCTGGTCCTGGCATTAGGATGCTGGTTACTCTAGGACTGTTCCAAGTCGCTTTGGGCTCCTGTCCCTTCGCTCTTTGGGCTTCATGCTCAGGAGTTGCTCCGTGGTTCGGTTCCGTCACTCCTTGGCTCCATGCTTGGGAGTTTGGCACCATTCCTTTGTTCAGTGGCCCAAGGCCCTAAACCTCGGGTTCTTATGGACACGTGGCATGGACACGTGGCATGTGACACGTGGCATCCATCACGTGGCACAAAGAGGGTTTAGGTTCCGCTTCGTGGTGTTATCCTATGGTAAATCACCATAGGATAAAGGGTCAAAACCACGTGCGCTACAGAAACCAGCTCAGGGATTTGAGTAGTGCCCCCTTGAGATCAATCATGATGCTATTGTCATTCCCGGCCACTGCATTGTCCACTGGCTCCAATGGATTGCTCTTGTCCCTGGGAAGCGTCAAGAAAATCATATTTGGACTAGTGAATTGATTGAGAATTGGCTCTCCCTGGAGGTTTGAGCTGAGAGCCATGATCCAGGATCAGAAACCCACTATGGCGGTA
>NW_003314291.1:407315-408209 GCF_000143415.4 Selaginella moellendorffii | reverse complement strand
GGGCATTGACATTGCTAGCACTTGTGTTAGTGGAAGTGGCATTGTTATTTTCGAGTGATGAGGAAGTTTCCTTAGAACTTGATGTTCTATGTCATTTTTCTTGTTAGTGTTTGGGCTTCACATTGGATCTTAAAGATGGTTGAAGAAGAGTGTTAGTGCAATATGGATATTCGAAGATGTGGTCTTCGTGATCAAGCCTTGGATGTTCCATTTGCATTTTACGGACATCGGTGTTAGATGTCGAAAGAATGGGCAAAAAGATGTTTGTGGCTTAAGCATACTATGGGTCATGAGAATTTGTGTTGAGGTGAACCTATGTGAAGTTGTTAGTAGGAAGAAGTTGGTTGAGTCTTGAAAGTTTGTATTCCTAGACTGAGAGTCATTCTTTCTCTAGGATGGAAATTTTCCACAAATTTTCTTAGACTTTTTCAATGGCTGATCTGTTATCACTTTGTCCGAAAACCATTCCGTTTTCATAAGCCAATACAAACTAGTGAAGGGGTTGGAGTTGACTTCGGTTAGCTTAGACCTTAGTAGATAGTTTGTATAATGCGGCCCAAAAGGGATGCTAACTTTTGGGGCTAAGGCAATTGAGTTGGATAGAGTCTGGAGTTAATGTAGAAAAGTGGCCGTTGCACTTTTCTAGAAAGGTGACCCTTGTGCCTTTCTTTTGTAGCGTTATGCTTGGTGGCAGGTTGCACTTTGTATTTCGTTAGACTCTATGAGAGTAGTGAGCTCTCACTGATCTTGACTTGGTCTTGGTGGCCCTGCGCCTTGGCTGAGGATGGTGATGTCCAACTTAGTTGTTTGCAGTTAAGATGTTGATACCCATACTATAGCTTTGTCTATAAAGAAGGTTGTGTACCCAATATGAATTCATCTTATGGTCTTCAC
>NW_003314291.1:399893-405390 GCF_000143415.4 Selaginella moellendorffii | reverse complement strand
GTCTGCTATCTTTGATAGTTATGTTTTATCATTAAGTGTTCTTGATGATACACTAGCTATTGAATTTTATTAGATAGTGAATCCTATGTTTTCCAATTATGATGATCTTGGTGGTTCCTGCACTATACTACTAGTTTATCAGATGATAACTTACTTGGAATACTTTTGTGTTCTAATCTAAGATATAATCACTGATAATTCAGCTTCTAAGATATCATTGTCTCTGACTTTGATATTGTCCATCTATTGATCTTTGAGTTTGGGCCAGTAAAGGCAGACTGGCTTCGGCACTTCGTGTGCATGTTGAAATCTCTAGTCATGGGGTAGCTACTGTCGACTGGTCACATAACCTGCCTCTCTGTCGATGTTCCTTATTCTGTTGAAAGGGCGTGACCGTGTAAACAACTCTAACTGCCTGTTTACAGTAGTCTATCTAAACCTTACCGACGGGTTTGGTTTCTTTGCTTAGGAGGGTTGGGGCCTCTGGCTTCTCTCTCTATGTTCCTGGGGGCAGGGGCATATCACACTTTTGTAAGCTGGGTGACTCCCAGAGCAGCAAGGGTGGCTAACTCCGTTGGTCATTTCCTTGTCGGCGACGGCCGGAAGGTGTCTGAGCTGGTAGCGCATCCGCGTTAGACAAAGAGGTTGCCCCCTAACTCATTTAAGTTGGTGCATTTCTCACATAGTGTGAGTACCGTGAACTTTTTCTGGAGTTGTTTCCTTGGCGGTATTCTAGACTCAAGTATGCATCGACGAGGACGTCGATCTTGGTTCGGTCAGTGAAACTGTCGCGCATGTGACTTCGGGTATCGAAAGTTACCTATCGACTAGTCCTTACGGACACTCTTACCTTACTGCCACGATGGCAGGAGGTCGGTACTGCTGGTTCCCTTTATTGGCCCCTCTTGTTCAAGTGTTAGTAAACTGGACTTTGCATCTGTACTTGGCCGGATGAGCATAAGGAAGGAATTCCTAAGTGTCTATTTAGCTGAGCATACTTGGCCCGGCTTGTTAGTTCTCTTTTGCTCTGTCTTGCACTGGCTTGACAAGAACCCTCGCGTATTGAGATTGGTCCCTCAATATCGCTGGATGATAGCTTACCGTGTCTGCCAAACACCCTCGCTATCATGCCCTTTGTGTTAGTCTCATTTCGGTCCCAAATGCTATTTATGGAAAGTGTCCAGATTTGCTCATTTGGCATATCTACGGAATGTAGAGATCGGTCTGAACACAATGGTGTTCGTCCCGTGTCCAAATTCGCAATCTAAGGACATTCCATATTTAGTAAGTTTCGAGCTTGTCCCAGAGACTAACTCCTGATACTAAGGGAGGCTTGGGGTGAAAGCCCAAAGCGTGTGTTCCTCAAGGGGGGGGGGCTGTGGGGGGTTCCAAATGTATAGTAGGGATAGTGGGTAGGTCGGGCATGGCGACCAACCTGAGGCATAGTCTAGCTCCCGCTTGCGTGCCTGTCCTTGTTCTGCGTCCGGCTTGGGTCTAAGCCCAAGTTCCATTCCATGCTAGTTGGTGGAGTACCCATATCCTCGCGTTAGGCCACCGGTATGCCAAAATAGCGCTAGACTCCGTTTGGCTCCATTTTGCGTGCTGGTCCTGGCATTAGGATGCTGGTTACTCTAGGACTGTTCCAAGTCGCTTTGGGCTCCTGTCCCTTCGCTCTTTGGGCTTCATGCTCAGGAGTTGCTCCGTGGTTCGGTTCCGTCACTCCTTGGCTCCATGCTTGGGAGTTTGGCACCATTCCTTTGTTCAGTGGCCCAAGGCCCTGAACCTCGGGTTCTTATGGACACGTGGCATGGACACGTGGCATGTGACACGTGGCATCCATCACGTGGCACAAAGAGGGTTTAGGTTCCGCTTCGTGGTGTTATCCTATGGTAAATCACCATAGGATAAAGGGTCAAAACCACGTGCGCTACATTTGGTATCAGAGCAAGAGTCTCAGCGAGTACTATTCAATGAGATTGGGCAACTAGTCTCGTTGCATACGCAGAGATGAAAACGATGATCCGAGTGGGTACACGTTTTGGTGCAAAGGGTTCACATTTGTTCCTTGGGTATGGTTTTAGTTACCTTTTGTACCTAATAATGTGAGCTTGCTCTTGGGCTCATATGATGGATTTGAGATGCTCCGTTAGTACGAGTTTGAGCTTGGGCTCGTGTGTGAGGCACATTAGCAACTCAAGGTTACACTTTGAGTTGGCAGGATTAATGTTAGCTTATCAGTGGTTCCATGAGTTGTTCCATGTACCGTGGGTGAAAGCAAACCTTCCCTGGGTTTGCTATGAGTGGCAAATAGGCTGGTCCGTAGCTGTTTAGCACGGCACTAGTAGATCCTTCCTAGGCATGATTACAAGTGGATCAATCAAGATTATAGGGATTAGTCTATTGGTTCAAGTAATCATTGCCGTGCTCTCTTATAAACTTTTCTTGGATTGGACTGAAGGCAGTGCGAACGCAAGCTTGAAGCGTAGTCAAAGATGAGACCGAAAAGAGAGTCATCGGGGACGAAGGATCAAACACGTAAATCATCTTCTCTTGGAGAAATGATTTGCAATGAGGTGTGACTCATTGCTCGTGTTCACATTATGCAATCAAGAGTCCCTATCTTGATGCATGTTGGAAATGATGGTCTTACAAATGGTGAGTCATGGGATGGATAGCGGTGAAACGCTAAACCATTTTGTTTAGACTTGCTATCGGAAGACTTGGGTTGCAATGCTCAATTCTTTTCCGGGGAACCTTGCTATTGCTCCTTGAGTAGCTTGGTATTGGATTAGTGTTGAGTTTGGTCAGAAAGAGAGTGGCATGAGTTTGTCCATGTTGTGAACAAAAAGTTAGTGGTGTTGGGTGTTATAAAACTCTATCGGTGGAGTGTGGCATTTATGTTGCATTTTGTTGAATTGAGTTGGCACTTGATGCTCACATAAACCTTTGAAGTAATGACATTGGCATTGCTTATATTGTTGCTTGATTGATGATCAAGTCATTGTGATACTTATATCATATCCATGTGATAATGAGCAATGTGTTTACGAAGTTGCTTGGTTAACGATGATCAACCCCAAAGTGGTTGATGGAGAAGCTAATCTACTTGCACGTAGTAGCATTGTAGTAGCTTTGACTAGATTCTCAATGGTGGACCATTATGCTAAGCTTGAGTTGGTACCTTGTTTCCTTGAGTTTGCCCACTAAGGTGTTTGAAAAAGGGTTATAGCATTCACTTGTTATAGCTTGTCGGTTGATCCGCTAGCACTTGGAGTAGATTGTTGGATAGAGAAGGTGTGAAGTTGAGGCATTGACATTGCTAGCACTTGTGTTAGTGGAAGTGGCATTGTTATTTTCGAGTGATGAGGAAGTTTCCTTAGAACTTGATTTTCTATGTCATTTTTCTTGTTAGTGTTTGGGCTTCACATTGGATCTTAAAGATGGTTGAAGAAGAGTGTTAGTGCAATATGGATATTCGAAGATGTGGTCTTCGTGATCAAGCCTTGGATGTTCCATTTGCATTTTACGGACATCGGTGTTAGATGTCGAAAGAATGGGCAAAAAGATGTTTGTGGCTTAAGCATACTATGGGTCATGAGAATTTGTGTTGAGGTGAACCTATGTGAAGTTGTTAGTAGGAAGAAGTTGGTTGAGTCTTGAAAGTTTGTATTCCTAGACTGAGAGTCATTCTTTCTCTAGGATGGAAATTTTCCACAAATTTTCTTAGACTTTTTCAATGGCTGATCTGTTATCACTTTGTCCGAAAACCATTCCGTTTTCATAAGCCAATACAAACTAGTGAAGGGGTTGGAGTTGACTTCGGTTAGCTTAGACCTTAGTAGATAGTTTGTATAATGCGGCCCAAAAGGGATGCTAACTTTTGGGGCTAAGGCAATTGAGTTGGATAGAGTCTGGAGTTAATGTAGAAAAGTGGCCGTTGCACTTTTCTAGAAAGGTGACCCTTGTGCCTTTCTTTTGTAGCGTTATGCTTGGTGGCAGGTTGCACTTTGTATTTCGTTAGACTCTATGAGAGTAGTGAGCTCTCACTGATCTTGACTTGGTCTTGGTGGCCCTGCGCCTTGGCTGAGGATGGTGATGTCCAACTTAGTTGTTTGCAGTTAAGATGTTGATACCCATACTATAGCTTTGTCTATAAAGAGGTTGTGTACCAATATGAATTCATCTTATGGTCTTCACTTTAGTTTCGACTAAGTGTTGGTCATGCATAGCTAGCCTCTTCAAGGCATGCTCAAAGCTAGTGGCTAAATGCATTGGTGAGCTTATCGCGGTTGAGTTGGATTCGAGTGGTCATTTAGTTTGTGCTTGTCCATGAACCTTTATCTCATATTTGGGGTATTACGTTCATGTTGGACAAGTGTGTAACTCAATGGCATGAGTTAGTGTTTGGGTCTTGTGAAAGGCAAGACAAGTGATTGTTGGTTGCTTTGCAACTAGTGATTGCTTGTAGACTTTGTCAAGGGCTTTGGACACTTGCTTCGCTTGATGAAGATTTAGTAGTGATGGGTTTACTTTACCGGATGGTATTGCGGAGGATCGTGTCATTTGACTTACATGGGTTTTCCATGTTGGCATATCGACTTTATCTTCTGTTGATATCATTTGGTTGCATTTAGTTCGTGGTGTTGGATTTCATTGAGTCTTGGATGTGGTGATTCACTCCTTGATGAAGTGTTATCTGTAACTGAGTATTGTTGAAGGATTGGTCTCGGATACTGAGTAAAGTATCTTTGACCTTGGTTAGCTTGGTTGCTAGAGAGTTTTGAGTGGTGATTCACTTTTGCTTTCTTCTAGCTTTGTTATGGTGTTAATGGCATTGAAGTGATGCCTTGTCATTGATATTATTGATGTTGGGATTCAAGTGAGATGAGGTGTCTATCCTTAGGATTGATATTGAGTTTCATTAGTCTCGATGAAAATAGTGTTGATAATTTGGCTATGGCTTTGTGTTATTGGCATTCGTGCATTTGCTAGTTAGCAACTGTGTTGACGTTCAAACAAACGGAATGGCAAGTTTGAGTTAATTGTGTCCAGACGAGATTGTTTAGTAAGGGTTGAGCTTTGAGCTTTTCCTTGAAAAGTGATTCAATTGTGGACTATGCTAACTCTACAAGCGGAAGAGTTAGTGATTGATATTGGAATGTTTGAATCCTTATTGGATTTGAGTTGGAATATATCGATCATTGATGATTCTTCTTGTGCTTGTTATGAAGTGAGTTACGTCTTGCTATAGATGGATTCATGGAGGATCGTTTGGTGATCACTTATTGAGCATAGCTTCATTATGCTTAGCTTTTGGATTGATGCAGGCATGCTCTTCATTAGCTTTGGCATTATGAAGTTTGGCTTATGGATATATTGAGGAGGATATTGTGGGTTGCACCATGATTTTTTCTTTAGCATTGAAGTTAGTTCCGTGTGAAACTTGTGATCATTGTTAGGAAAGACTTAGCTATCGCTTCTTGCGAGCTTTTGTTCT
>NW_003314291.1:394777-399793 GCF_000143415.4 Selaginella moellendorffii | reverse complement strand
CTTTATTGGCCCCTCTTGTTCAAGTGTTAGTAAACTGGACTTTGCATCTGTACTTGGCCGGATGAGCATAAGGAAGGAATTCCTAAGTGTCTATTTAGCTGAGCATACTTGGCCCGGCTTGTTAGTTCTCTTTTGCTCTGTCTTGCACTGGCTTGACAAGAACCCTCGCGTATTGAGATTGGTCCCTCAATATCGCTGGATGATAGCTTACCGTGTCTGCCAAACACCCTCGCTATCATGCCCTTTGTGTTAGTCTCATTTCGGTCCCAAATGCTATTTATGGAAAGTGTCCAGATTTGCTCATTTGGCATATCTACGGAATGTAGAGATCGGTCTGAACACAATGGTGTTCGTCCCGTGTCCAAATTCGCAATCTAAGGACATTCCATATTTAGTAAGTTTCGAGCTTGTCCCAGAGACTAACTCCTGATACTAAGGGAGGCTTGGGGTGAAAGCCTAAAGCGTGTGTTCCTCAAGGGGGGGGGGCTGTGGGGGGTTCCAAATGTATAGTAGGGATAGTGGGTAGGTCGGGCATGGCGACCAACCTGAGGCATAGTCTAGCTCCCGCTTGCGTGCCTGTCCTTGTTCTGCGTCCGGCTTGGGTCTAAGCCCAAGTTCCATTCCATGCTAGTTGGTGGAGTACCCATATCCTCGCGTTAGGCCACCGGTATGCCAAAATAGCGCTAGACTCCGTTTGGCTCCATTTTGCGTGCTGGTCCTGGCATTAGGATGCTGGTTACTCTAGGACTGTTCCAAGTCGCTTTGGGCTCCTGTCCCTTCGCTCTTTGGGCTTCATGCTCAGGAGTTGCTCCGTGGTTCGGTTCCGTCACTCCTTGGCTCCATGCTTGGGAGTTTGGCACCATTCCTTTGTTCAGTGGCCCAAGGCCCTAAACCTCGGGTTCTTATGGACACGTGGCATGGACACGTGGCATGTGACACGTGGCATCCATCACGTGGCACAAAGAGGGTTTAGGTTCCGCTTCGTGGTGTTATCCTATGGTAAATCACCATAGGATAAAGGGTCAAAACCACGTGCGCTACAGAAACCAGCTCAGGGATTTGAGTAGTGCCCCCTTGAGATCAATCATGATGCTATTGTCATTCCCGGCCACTGCATTGTCCACTGGCTCCAATGGATTGCTCTTGTCCCTGGGAAGCGTCAAGAAAATCATATTTGGACTAGTGAATTGATTGAGAATTGGCTCTCCCTGGAGGTTTGAGCTGAGAGCCATGATCCAGGATCAGAAACCCACTATGGCGGTACTGATTGATTGCCCAGAATCAATCAATTAACCTGGAATGCATCTATGGATGGAGCTTAGGTCTTCCTCTATATGGCTCCTTATTATGTGAGTGGGCAGTGGGTAGAAAACAAAGATCAGTGGAGGACAATCTTTCTATTCCTATTCATTCCTCTAAAGCAACCAATGGAGGGAGATTGTAGCAGTTGAGGAGTAAAGTCAGGCTGCTTCTAGCTTCAGCTTGGTCGATGATGAGAAGTATCTGGCAATGATGTTTACAAATGAGGAGAGTCAGTGCACGAAAAGGTTGAAAAGGTTCAGAAGGTTTGTCACCTGCCAAATTGGTTTATTGTCTACCGTAACCCTAAGTTTGGCAAGTTGACGGATTTTAATTTTTAGCTCAAAGTTTTATTCTTTTTTGTTTTTGATTCTTCAAAGTGAAGTCTAGTTTATTTTTGGATCTTTTTACTAGTATAAATTAACTAGAGGTAATTCTGTTTAATCAATCATATAGATATGTCAGATTTGGATTGTGCTATGGATATTGTTTAGTCGTCACCTGCTGAGGATTTGTCTACAGAAACAAATTCTTATGAAGGTTTGGTTTTTCTCTTTATTCCATAGTATTTCTTGATTTATTTCTCTTTGGTAGTTTCACAAGCAAAGAGGACAAAGTTGACCATCCTAAAAGCTACTATTGCATCACTTGTCTTTGAAAAAGCAAATTCAACCAAAATTCTTGAGCTGAAGGTTTTATCTACGTATGGTTTTGAAATCGCTTTTTTTCTGTAGTTTTGATTTGCTTTTTGCCTAGGTATGGAACTTATAAAGTTCATCTTGCAAAGAACACTCTGCGAAGTGCAAAATACTTAACTTATATAATGGATTGTACAGATATGCATGGCTTGCAAACTTTCACTGTATATGGCAATTCATCCATGTGTGCACGATTATATAATAAATTTATGGTTGGTAAATGTTTCTCACTTACAAGGTTTGTAATTTTTTTTTAAAAAAAATTAACAAGATTATAATTCTCTCACTGCAGATGGGTTGAACGACAGAAAAACCCAATTTAACACCATGGAACTTTAGAAAAAGTTCTTTATATTACAGATTCTTCTATCATTCAAATTATAGATGATTTTGATGTTAAATTAAGATTACAGCCAACTAGAGGAGCTTCTATATCATCTTTAATGGCTACTAGAGTTTATCCACAAGCTATACATGCTGTTGTAATCAACACTTGTGTTTTTCCTAAAATAAAGATTGCTTCTTCTAATAATCCTTTGGATGTAACTATGGTAATATTTTTTCCTATTTAATTTTCTATTTCTAAGATATTTTCACAGCTCTATATGCATCTGGAGCATGAAGAGCAGTATCATCATATTGTAGCAGATTTATATGCTGGATATATGCCAAAGTTTTTAAATTTTAATATTATGAAAAGCATGAGTGTATCAAGTGATTTAGCAACACTTGGAAGTACTTTATTTTTGCCACTAGTTGATTCAAACGAAATTCAAAGGCTCAATGAAGTTTATAAAACACACCGTGGTCTCACTTCTAAAGACAAGGTAATGTAAATTGTTTACATCTACTTTCAACTCTAACTTCCAATTATACAGATTAATGGATATTTCATCCCTGACAACCAATAAAGCCTCACTCAAGCTGAAAGTCTTTGCTCATTTTACTCTTTCACAATGTTAGAGCAGAGAGAAGATGGTTTTGTTGTTTGCGCAAAGTGTAAAGGGCATTCCATCCCTCATAAATCAGCTACAATAACTGGTTCTATTATATCAAATGACATGATGGAATATAGAGTTACAGTGCATGATAAAATGGTGGATAAAATTTATAATTTGGATGAAGGGGCTATGGTCAAGTTTGCTATGGAGTCCCTAGAAAAGATTGCCATTTATCTGTCTTCAAAACCAACAGGATTCTTTCTATTGAATGAGGCAAATATTATTGTCCATTTTGAGACACTAAACAATTCAGCTATGGAAATTGCCAATAACCAGAAATAGATACATTTGTCTCTTGTCTATTTTTCAATTACTTTCTCTATAATACAAATATCTATTCGTGAAATCTTGCAGTGCTTTTCTTAATAATTTCTAAATTTCAAAGCACACAAACTAGAAATCCCATAGCAACGACTCACAAGATTGCTGCTGATTGCATTGCACAATCAATTAGAGAACTAATATGCGAAAAACACAAGCTGCCTCTAAAAGCCCCTCTTAGGTAATCTACCATGTTAACATTGTACACCTAACACCAAAATCTAGGAAAATGATCATTGTGCATCTGGCTAGAGAGTTCCTTAAGGGTTTTAGAGAAGTTGGGTGAAGAATGTGGTGTATTGCTTTTTATATTAGATGCTAAACCCCATCTGCCAGTAAATGTGCAAGAAAATGAACGTGAAAGAGCTTGAGCCACAAGCAATTCTAAATTTCAGCTTTGTTGTTGATTTGTTTGACCTAGATGCTTGAAGCCATGTACGCTCTTGTAGTGCTCTTTAAAAAAGGGTTGGAAAAGCCACGGTCAAAATCATTATGGCAATCAAAAATTTGAGCCAGGACTGGAATTTGAAAGTGTGAAGTTGTCTAGCAGACACGATCTAGAAAGCATACCATTAGCGGCAGAACTTCATTGTATGCACCTTTTTACTCAAATCATATTATCCTGTAGCATCAACAAAATGCTAATAGCAATGGCACTTCACATTGCAAGTACTTTATACTTACGCTAAAGTCAAGTCTTTCAAAGGTGACCTTTAGAGACATTGACATGGTCACTAAAAGTCCTTGTATCTTTGACATCTCTTTGTCACAAAGCTTACAGATTACTAAACTAAAGCTCTTGCTTCTGAATGACCATGCTCTTATTGGATCCTACTGGATAACTTACAAAAGAAAAACAAAATAGCTTAGAAGAAAGTTAAATGGGAAGGCACACATACATCAAAGGTTTGCTTTGGTTCTTGGCCCTGGATATCCATCTCTGACAATGTTGAGCTCTCCTTCACCCTGTAGTAGCTCAAAAGAAATCATTTCAAGTAGAACCTACATCAAGGTATATAAAAAAAATGTCCTAACAAGAAAGAAAGTTACAAACTACTTCAAACCATCTTTGAGTCCATTGACTTTTCAAGGACTTGTCATTGGATGTGTGAGGGTTTTCCACAGCCAACCCTGTAAATTGAAAACATCATGCTAGATACCAGTCTCCATAGTGAGAACAATGTTACTTGTTTGTGGAATCATCCTGCCTAGTCGAAGATATCTCACTTGACATTTTGAACAACTTTCTTTGGACTTGGCTACCTTGTCCAGGGCTGCCACTGTCAGTAGAGCCTAAAGATTCTCTCACTATGGATTTGTAATGATGAAAATCTTCTCTCTAGGCAGAAGTAGAAGTTTAAGGCATTGAAACAGCTGCTGTTTCACAGGATTCGGGACAACACCATCCCTACATTTGTATATCCTCTAGTATAATTTTTGAACCTGCAAAGACTCTACCTTTCCAATGGCAAAATACTAAATCCAAACTTGAGAAACCAGCTCCAAAAACTAACAAAGCCATGATGTTACTCTAGAGCTTCTTATTCTGTGGGAGCTTATGTGAATGAAAAGGAAAAACAAAAGGAAGAAAGAAAAAAAAAGGAGGAATGATCACACACCTTGTGCTGGATCTCTCTTCCATCTTCTAACCACATCCAGTGCCCTATCCAGTCCTTTCATCTGGTGTAGTGTAAAGA
>NW_003314291.1:393536-394475 GCF_000143415.4 Selaginella moellendorffii | reverse complement strand
AACTTTAGGGCATAAATGGCTTTCAACGAAATAACATTGAGAAGTAAGTAAAATGTCTTTGATTGTTTCTACTGGTCTAGATTATCAAATATCAGCCTCACAAAGCTGTTGATTGAAAGATAGAGAATTAAAACTTGTTGAAAGTAGGCTTAAAATAATCCATTCAGTTCGATTGTTGAATCTCTTTAAACAATCTTGATCAGCTAAACAATCATAGATAAAACTAATCTGGATGCACCCACCTATCCGGTGGGTGTAAGGACATCAAGGGCAATAAGGACATTTAAGTATAAAGGGAAAAATTATAACAAAAAGAAAATTTAAATAGACAGAACTTCTAGATGCAAAATTGTTATCAATTTAAGGATCTACAAATAAAAAGCAAAAAAACTAAAATTCAGCCATAATATTGATTTAACTGAGCAACAAATTGTTTCTAGATACTATTATTTATCAAGAAATAATAAAAATGAGCAAATAAAAACTATTAATATATCCAAAGAAAAACATGAAGAACATACTCTACAAAATCAAAAAAATATATATACAACAGAAGAAGACAAAATACTTATGGAAACTTGGAACTCACAAAAACAAACAAATGAAAAAATAAATATTTTTCGACAAAGAACAAGGAGTATTATATCAAATGAAAAACTTAAAAGAAGAGTATATTATATTAGAAGCAAAGAAAAAAAAACAATAAAAGAGAAAGAACAACAAGAAAATGAATATGACATGAACAATCTAAAAAGTATGAAAGCACTACAAATGTATAATGAAGCTATACAGGATATACCAATACATCCATGTAAAATATGTAAAAGAATTTGGTTTAAATATAATAAAAAAACAAGAATATACATGCAATCAATGCATGACAAATAAAGAAAAATATAAAAGTCCAGAAAAAATTAGAATGAATCTAATTGATCGATA
>NW_003314291.1:297389-393436 GCF_000143415.4 Selaginella moellendorffii | reverse complement strand
ATATAACAATACCAAATCAACCTCAATATCAGCAGTGCATAAAAGGAGGAATAATAAATGTCCCAACTAATATTAAACCAATAATTAATAAACTACCAAGAACATTTGAAGAAACATAAACAATAACAATTCAGCTGAAACGAAGATTAACTGATAAATATTATTATAAATATGGAATAACCAGACCACATTATATTTATAATAGTATAAAACAATTACAAGAAACAGAACTATATAAGAAAAATAAAATTAATATAGATGAAAACTGGTTTCAACAAGCACAAAATTTAGACAATATAGATAATAACACACAAATAATATTAGAAAACCAATTACAACAAGAATTAAATGAAGATGATGAAAGTGTAAATCTTATAGACAACCCTGATAATAAGATATTACCAATAAATACTATGGTAATTAGCTTCTTAGATGCAAATCAAATAGATAATTTTACAAATAAAGTTTTAGTTATAGCACCTAGTCAAGGACAACACATTAGGATTATTTGTAGATGAAAATGCTAAAGAAATGGCATATCCAAAACTATTTGGTGAAAAACCAAGACCATTAGACATAAAAATTAAATTTACATATCAAGAAATAATCCAATGGGAATTAATGAATGAGGATAGAAAATTTGCATGACATATTGAACATATATTTACAACAGCAGTAACATCTAAAATCAAATTTTTCAATCAAAATGCAGGTTTTAGATTAAGAAAAGTTACTTATGAAGGAAGAAAAATCACATCAAAAGATGTATTTGTAAATGAAAATATGGATAAAATATTAAAGTCAAACATAGGTTTTAGATATTTTAAAAGTCTAAGAACATCACCAGATAATTTAGAAGCACTAAAAAAAGATGCATTTGCCATGATAAGACAATTAGGACCACCAACACTATTCTTAACTCTTTGTTGTTTAGAAAGACATTGGGAACCATTAATAAATGCTTTAAAACATTTAAATACAGATATATTACAAAAAGAAGAGATAAAAAATTTAAATGAAAAAGAGAAAATATATAAAATACTAAGAGCTGATCCAATCACCACAATACGATATTATGCACATAAAACATCAGTATTTAGAAAATTATTAATGTCCAATTATCACATATTTGGAAGGAAAGTAAAAGACTATGTATTTGTAACACAATGTCAACAATGTGGTACACCACATGAACATGCACGAATATGGTTAGAAAATCCACCACAAATATTAGAACAAATAAGAATATGCTAATGAAAATATATGTACTGATTCAGAGAAAGTACTATAGAATATAAAAGATGTTCAAACTCATAAATAGAGAAAAACATGTAAGAAATATAAAATATAAATTGTAGATTTAATTACCCAATTACTCCAATGCCATAAACAGAAATCTTAGAGCCTATAAAAGACATTACAAAACATGAAAAGGATTCATATACAATAATTACAAAAAAATTAAAAACAATACTAGAAGATAAAACTATAGATCTAAAAAATTTAGAGTTTGATGAATATTTAAAAATAATAAAAATAACATATGAGCAATATAAAGCTACAATAAGATCTAAAATAACAAATACAAAAAAAATTTATAAACAAAAAACCAAAAGACATAAACACAAATACTTTTAATAACAAATTATCAAATTTTTGGCAATCAAATGTAGATATAAAAATTATTCTTGATCCATATGCAGCAGCATCATATTATTTATCATACATTGCATGTATTGAAACAGAAATAACAAAGATATTATCAACTATTTTAAAAAATGCCAAGAAGAAGGAGCTGATGCATTTAATAGAGTTCTGTTATTAGGAAATAGCTTCATACATGGTAAGGAAATACAAATTCAACAAACACCTTTTTTAATATTGTTAATCCCATTTCATCATATGTCTAGAACTGTAAAGTTCATTGATACTAAACCATAAGAATAACGAACAAAACGTTTAAAAATGAAACAAGACCTTGCAAAAATGCAAAAAGATGAAACAAACATAGCAGTACCTGGACTAATTGAAAAATACATGCAAAGACCAGAAGAATTAGAAGATTTAACATTAGCAGAGATAACAACTGAATATATAATTGAAAAAGAAATAACAACACGAAAAAATTAAAATATATATATAATTAGATATATAAACTTTAGTAAAGAAAAAGATCCAGAAAAGTGGGCTTTTGAAAGATTAATCTTACATAAAAAATTTAGAAAAGAAGAAGATCTTAAAAAAATGTACACAACATATATGAATGCATATGAAGCAAATATGGAACAAATAAATGAAAAACAACATCAATACATATATAAAAAAGTAACAAATGAGAGTGAATTTGATTGGGAGAATCCAGAACAAGAAGAAAATAAAATATTAAAATAACAAGCACAGTATATACAAGAAATAAACACAAACCAAAAAGATGAATTTGATATAGAGAAAGATTTATTCAAAATGAAAAATAAAAGATAAAATATTAACAAATACAACAATTATAATACAAGATGAATACCTTATGGAAACTAGTAAATATCACCAATTATTAAGAACTCTTAATAAAAAGCAAAGAATAATACATGATGACTTCATATTGAAAAAAAATAAAACAACCTAACAAACAATTGTGTTTATTTTTAACAGGAGGAACAGGAACTGGAAAATCAATGCTTTTAAATACACTTATAGAAACACTCAAATGATATTATAAAACAAACCAAGATATAAATAATGAACCAGGACAAACAATATTAATAACAGCACCTACAGAAAAAGCAGCTTGTAATATAAATGGTTCAACAATACATTCAGTTTTTGCATTTCGACTAGAAGCATCAAAACAACGTCAAATAATATTAACAAATGACACATTAGATAAGTATAAAAGAAAGTTTTCAACAATAAAATGTTTAGTAATAGATGAAATATCAATGGTAAGTATAGAAATGCTACAAGATATAAATAGAAGATGTGAAAGCTTCAAAACAACAAATGGAATAGACTTTGGTGGGATGGATTGTATATTTACAGGTGATTTCTATCAATTAAATCCTACATTTGAAACACCAATTTATTCAAAAAAAACATATAGATCTGAAAATGATGTCTCCATACACCACCCATGGAAAAATAATTTTAAAATCTATGAACTTACTGAAATAATGAGGCAAAAAGATGATATAATCTTTATAAAAGCTTTAAATAAAATAAAAAATAGGAGAACAAACAGATAAAGAGCTAGAATATATAAATAAACAAGTCACCACAGATACATATAACACAGAATACTATTCTATATTTGCAACTAATAAACAAGTAAGAGAACATAATGAAAAAATAATACAACACATACAAGGTAAAGATATAATTATAGAAGCACAAGACAAACATGGAAATTCCTATTCTAAATATTTCACACTGCCATATGACACAAGAAAAACACAAAGACTCTACATAAAATATTACATTTGAAAAAGAAAATGGCAATTGAAATAACACAAAATATAGCAACAAAAGATGGATTAGTAAATGGAGCAGATGGAGTATTACAAGATGTAACCCAGATTGAAGAAGAACAAATAATGTGGATAGAATTCCCAAATATAAAAACAGGTGAAAAAACAAGAGCTAAAGAAAACATAACAATAAAGCAAAATAATAAAAAAAAAACTGGACACCAATAAAAAAAAACAAGAACAATAAATATTACTAAAAATAAAAACTATGTTATAAGTAGAACCCAATTTCCAGTACAACCATGCACAGGAAGAACAATACATAGGATCAACAGTTATGCAAGTAGGATATGACCTATATAAAACAAAATATCCAGGATAAACATATACTGCATTATCAAGAGCACAAACACTAAAAGGGATACATTTATATAGACCAATTGAACATAAACATATTAAAATCAATAAAGATGCAGCTAAAGAAATAATAAGAATGACAATAGAAGCACCATGGCAAATTGATTTAATAGATTTACAAGAAGAAAAAAAAGCTAACCAAACAATTATACAAGTTCTAAATACAAGACTATTACTGCACATCAAGAAGATATAAAGAGTGATTCACAATTATTAACATCAGATATAATATGTATGCAAGAAGTAAGAATACAAAAATATGAGGATTTATATTTTAATAAATATAAATCATATATACATGAACAACCCCCACATATAGCAATATTGCATACAATTGACTACAAATCAGAAATAGTAGAACATTTAAAAACAGAAACAATGGCAATGTCATATGTATCACTAGAAAAAAATAAAAAACAATTACAGATAATAAATTTACATAGAAAACCTGGAACATATATATATATATTCATAAAACAACTACAAAAATATATACAGAAAATAGATAATAAAAACCAGTAATAATTATAGGAGATACTACCAAATAGAAGAAGTAAAACCACTTCAAACAACAATGGAGAAAAAAGGATATATACAAATAATAAAACACAATACACGTAATAATAAGTTAATAGATCATATATGGATAAAAGATATAATATATACAAAAGCAAGAATAGCACCTGCATATTGGACAGATCATAACAAATTATATATCATAATAAAAAATATTTAAAAACAAAAGCAAACCAAGCGTTGCTGCAATGCAACGCGCACCAATTTATTAGATCATGGCGCTCCGAACTTGTCTACAGCTTCGCAAGGCTCTTTATAGCCTTAAGCAGGCTTCCCATTAGTGGTATGAATGTTTAAATTCTTTTCTTACGGGTCTCGATATGCAAAGGTTGAATAGCGATGGAAATCTATATCTTCTTCAGCAGGGTGATCACTTTGTTGTGATGGAAGTTTATATGGACAACTATTTGATTGTTAGCAACAATGACACTATTTTGAAGGATGGGAAGATCAAGCTCATGGACAGGTTTGTGATGAAGGACTTAAGAGCTGTGTGTCAGCTGTTAGGGATGGAAGTTGACAGGGATGAAGTAGACAGGGCAATCACCCTCACATAGCACCAATATGTGAAGAAGCTTCTCAACCAGTTCAACATGACAAGTTGCAAATCTGTGGCTACACCAGTCATCACCAGCATCAAGTTCACAAGTAAGATGGATGATTTATTTGATCAGCCCTCGGTCTACCGATCGCTTGTTGGAGGACTACTCTACCTTGCCAATATGACTCACCCTGACATCTCCTTTGCCATTGGTCTCTTCAGCCGATTGTAAGGAACCAACTCCCCAAGATGTCGTAGGCTAAAGGATCCCCGAAAGCATGACTGAAATGACAAAGAGTTCATCGGATGGGACCGAGTCTGAGATCAAGTCCAAGACCGACTCTAAGACCGAGTTCGAGATAGAGTCCGGAATCGAGTCCGAGGCCGACTCGGAGACTGAGTTCGAGACTAAGTTCGAGACTGAGTTCGAGACCAAGTTCGAGACAGAGTTTGAGATAGAGTCCGAGATCCGAGATCGAGTCCGAGGTCGAGTCCAAAGTCGAGTATGAGATCGGGTCTGAGATCGGGTCTGAGATCGAGTTCGAGATCGAGTCCGAGACCGACTCCCAAGTCGGGTCCAAAATCAAGTCCGAGACCGAGTCCAAATACTAATATAGGTCAAGGGGTGAAAGCCCAAAGCGTGCGTCTCCTAGGGCCGGGGGGGGGGGGGGGGGGGGGGGTTTTTTGGGTTCCAAAAATATTATAGGGATTGGGGGGGCCCCGAACCCCCCTTTAAAAAACTTTCCCAAGGGGGTTCCCAACTGACTTGAGGTTGAGACGAGGGCCGAGGGGCCTTGGGTGGGAGTGAGCATGGACTTGGGTGGTGTCGGAGGGGCCACCCCAGAAAGTGCTCAAGAGCAGCTCCCACTCCTGAAAGGGAAACTGATTGCGGTGCTCCCGGCTCATGTGGAGTGGTGCCCCACTTGAGTACCTTGTGGCTCATTGGTCCTTGCCCTTCCAAGGGCTTGGGCCTTCCCTTCGGGATGGAAGTGGGGGGGTAGAGGTACCCATACCGGGCCGTTAGGCCATGGTGTTTCGCCCTGGCATCCCGAAGTAAGTGTTGCACCCAAGACTTGGGATTTAGAAGGTCCCATGATAAAGTCTTGTGATACCAAGGGATGTTAGGAATCTGGTGGTTTGGTGTGCTTGGCTGCTTGTGCTTGTGGGGAGTGTAGCCGAACCTTAAGTCTAGTCTAACCCGGGAAGGGGGATTGGGAGGGATTTGGGAATCCATGGATGGCTAGCTAACACTCTGTTGCTCATGTAGTGAGTAGTTGAAACCAAGTAGAACCAAGTAGGAGCTAGTACCATAGACGGGAACCTTGGCGAGGGAACTTAGTAAAAGCCAAGGCAGTGTTGGACGGATAGATGAGGTAAGCTGGCAAATTGGAAAGGAAAAATTTGTAGCTTACAATTTGGTATTGGAGCTTTTTCCTCAGTTCTACCGAAGGATAGAGGCAGATTGCTGGGAGATGGCAAAGGCAGAGTGTAAACGAACCAAGGCGGAGATAGAACCTCCACCAGAGCTGGAGCCTCCGATTGAACAAGAGGCTATGGATGAGGAATCTTTGCATGAGGAGGACTCTAGTGAAGAAACTTCCAAACAGGAGTCCTGTGGTGAGGTTCGGTCGTCCAAGGCTCAATTGGACGTTTTAGAAGGACAATTGGCACAAACCAATGCCCTGCTGGAGACTCTCGTACGCAAGCTAAAGCGTGACGAGAAGCAAAAGAAAAAGCAAAAGACCACGGATGCTGGCAGCACAGAAGGTATGGACCCTTCGGTAGGGACTGAGGCAGAACCAAACAAGGTTGAACAAACCGAAGTGGAATCAGTCCCTCAAGCAGTTCCCAAGTACAAACCAAAGCCCCCACCAGTCTTCAAGGGAGTGAACGACTATAAGGTGGTGGAGGATTGGTTTTACGATATGAAGGACTACTTCCGAGCGTTGCGGTTACCAAGCTCAGAGAAGGTCCCATGTGCAAAACCATACTTGGCAGATAATGCCAAGTCTTGGTGGAGAACGACGGAGGTCAACGAAGGACCAGTGGCCACTTGGGAAATGATGAAGGCGAGGATCCGCACGACATACATTCCTCCGAATGTTACTTTGCACCTAAGGGATAAGCTGAGTAGGCTGAAACAAACCGGAACCATTCAAGAGTATGTGAATGGATTTATGGCAAAGAGGATACTGGTCACAGATATGGGTGATATGGTTGCATTCCATGCCTTCATATCAGGCTTGCAAACCTGGGCTCACAGCGAGGTGATGCGTTGGAACCCGACCAATTACAAAGAAGCGTTGGATGCGGCTATCAAAGTGCATTTCAATGATAACCTGCGAAAGGGGAACATGACAGGGTCGAGGTCCACGTTTAGCAAAGGGGCCAAACCAAGGGGAACATATAACATAGGGAAATTCAAGAAGAGTTTCTCTAAGAATGAGTCCTTGGGGTTCTGGAAAGGCAGATCCGGTGGCCAGCGAGCGAATACGTGGGGGAATCAAGTAAAAAGAGACAAACCCATGGATAAGAAGGGTAAGTCGGTTAGCAACGTGGGAAACAACGTATGCTACAACTGTAGTGAAGCGGAACACTTCTCAAGGGAATGTCCCTACCCGAAAAAGGCCAGAGCCAATATAGCCATTAAGTCAGGTGAAATCCAAACTGAGGTACATGATTTAGTCCCTAACTCAAAATTACTCATTACATGAGCAACTTTGGTAGAGAGTCGTTCGCGACATCTACTAGCCCTCCAAGAGCTTTGTTAAGATCTCTATTGACACGGGTGCTTCGGATAATTTTGTGGCTGCAGACATAGTCCACCAAGCCAGACTAACGGTGCAGCGGCTGGGTGAACCAAGGACTATAGAATTTGTTTAAGGCAGCCAAAGCACCGATGAGGTACTTCGACAAGTGAAGGTCGAAGTAGGGACATGGAAAGTAGATATGGATTTCACGTGTTGGACATAGTGGGATTTGACATAATCTTTGGGATGGATTGGTTCAATCGGTTCATGGTAGCCCTACATGGACAAGGTAGGAACCTTGTGGTGCTAATGAATGCCCAAGGAAGAAGATCTAAGGTGGAGGCCTAGGATCTAAAGGTAGGGCAATACAAGGCCAAAGATTCCTGCCTAAACCTGGTGTCCACGAGAGGACAACTCACTAAAGGAACCAAGGTAGCATTTTTGTGCTTACTCTCGGTGAAGAGTGACAAAAAGATGGGAATGGAAGAAGTACCTTTAGTGATCTAGCGGGTGTTGGACTAATTCCAGGATACCATGCCGGAGGAGCTCCCGGTAGGGTTGCCCCCCGCACGACCGATAGAACATAAGATTGAGCTGGTTGAGGGTGCTGAGACGGTGGTTCGTCCCCCCTATCGTTTGAACGAAAAAAAACTCGAAGAGCTCAAGTGCCAACTAGAGGAGTTGGTGGACAAAGGGTATGTTAGGTTGAGCAAGTCGCCATATGGGGCGCCAGTGTTATTTGTGAAAAAGAAAGATGGATCTATGTGCATGTGTATAGACTATTGATTGCTCAACAAGTATACAAAGAAGAACAAGTACCTTTTGCTAAGGATTGAGGACCTGTTCGATAGGTTGGGAAAGGAAAAATACTTCTCGAGGATTGATCTAAGGTTAGGATACTACCAAATCAGGGTAGCAGAGGAAGATGTCGAGAAGACAACTTGTCGAACAAGGTATGGGAGCTTTGAGTTTTTGGTGATGCCCTTTGGGCTATGCAATGCGCCGGCAACGTTTTCAGCATTGATGAACCACGTCTTTGTACCCTATCTAGATCACTTTGTGGTCGTCTATATTGACAACATCTTGATCTATAGCGAAACGCTAGAGGATCATGCCGAACACTTGACAAAGGTGTTTGAGAAACTAAGGGAACACCAACTGTATGCTAAAGAGAGCAAATGTGACTTTGCTCAGCAAGAGGTAAAGTTTCTCAGGCATGTGGTGGGCAAGGATGGGCTCAAAATGGACCCTAAGAAGGTCCAAACGATCCAAAATTGGGAGCGACCATCGAATGTACATGAGTTAAGGGCATTCTTGGGGCTATGCAACTATTACCAAAAGTTTATTAGACACTATTCGAGAGTAGCCCTGCCCTTAACGGACCAAACGGGAAAAGGGAAGATGGTATGGACAGTGGAATGCAAAGCGGCATTTGTCCACCTCAAAGGGAAGTTGAGTAAGGCTCCCGTATTGGTGTTACCGGATTTTGGTAAGGACTTTGAGGTAGAAACAGATGCTTCAGACTTTGTGTTGGGCACAATTTTGAAGCAAGATAACCATCTAGTAGCGTTCTTCTTGAAGAAGTTGGATAAGGCTCAACGAAAGTGGCCTGCCCACGAGAAGGAATTGTTTGCGGTGGTCAAGGCGCTCAAAGAGTGGCAACACTACCTTGAGAGACACTTCAAGGTTTACACGGACAATGTGGCAATGAAACACTTCTTGTCACAGCCCGACCTAAGGGGGAAACAAGGTCGGTGGGCTAATGCTTTGGCCAAGTTTGATTGTGAGATTCTGTACAAGTCTGGGAAGAGCAACATCGTGGCAGATGCGCTAAGTTGAAAAGCGAGCTTGAAGTTGGCGATATCTAGTGCAACAGCAACCTTTTGGGATGATGTGCGGACAGTATATGAGAACGATGGTCTAGCACAAGAAGTGTTGCTATGGAATCTGGAGGCACAGGAAGCTCACTAAAGAGGTGAGTTGCCAACGGAAGAGAAAATGGGCTATGTAGAATGCAATGGACTCATCTATTACAAGCAAACAAGGGTGTATGTCCCAAAAGGGGAACTAAGGAAGGTAGCCTTAGAAGAGTGTCATGACGGACCTCTTGCAAGACACGGCGGAATGCCCAAAACGATGGGCTTACTCAAGAGGAAGTATCATTAGCCAGATATGGCTAAGGACATCCAAGACTATGTAAAGATATGTCCAACATGTTAGTAGGTCAAAGCCGTGACTAAGGCTAGTGGGGGCTTGTTGCAAAACATCCCAATTCCAGATTGTCTGTGGAAATGTCTTACGATGGACTTCATCACAGGACTCCCCCAAGCAAGGGGTTCAATGCGATATTCGTGGTGGTGGACCGATTTTTGAAGATAGCACATTTCATACCCACCACAACGAAAGTGGATATGGAAGGTGTGGCGAAGTTGTTCTTTGAACAAGTGGTTCGAGTGTGGGGAAAGCCAAAAGAGATTATCTCATATCGAGATAAAATCTTCACCAGTAGGTTCTAGAGAACTCTCCTAGAACAGTATTGCACCAAGTTAAAATTCAGCACAGCCTATCACCCACAAACAAATGGACAAACGGAAAAGGTGAATAGGCAGCTGGAGGATTATTTGCGATGCTATGTCTCGGAAAACCAGACCGATTGGGTAAGTCATTTGGGGCTTGCAGAAATGTGCTATAACAACTCACCACACTCAAGTATTGAGGTGAGTCCATGGGAAGTCATCAGTGGGCAAGCTATCGAAAGTCCTATGGAACTCGGCGTGGCCGAGTATCATGGAGAGTTACCCGTAGTGGAGGCATTCACAGCGGAAAGACTCAACATTTGGAATCTAGTGAGGGATTCCTTAGAACGAGCTCAACAAAGGCAAACCAAGTACGCAAACCAAAAGCGCCGGGATATGAAGTTCCAAGCTGGGGAGAAGGTGTGGCTGAACACCAAGAACCTCAGGCTACCAAGTGGGATCAGTCGGAAGTTGACCTAAAGGTAAAATGCATGTATTCCTATAAATGAATTGATCTTGAGTTCCTTAAGCAGGTTCGCGGGGCCTTACAAGATTGAGGCACGAATCGGTAAAGTGGCTTACCGTCTCCAACTTCCTCGAGAGATGGGGAAGATGCACCCAGTGTTCCACGTGAACTTACTCAAGCCGTACTTTGAGGATCCGCTTCGCAAGGACCAAGTAAGACCCTTACTTAAGGTTATCCAAGGGGAAGAGGAATACGAAGTCGAGGCCATCCTCAATGCGCGCAAGAGCAAACGATAAGGACGCGAGGTGAGAGAGTTCCATGTGAAGTGGAAAGGATTTCCACACTGCGAAGCAACATGGGAACCAAAGGAGAACCTAGCGAACGCGCGAGATTTAGTGGAGGAATTTTTGCATAGCAGAAATTCTCTAGCAGAAATTACTCTATATACTTATGCAAAGTTCAATTAAAAGGTATCAATTTGTGAAGTTGAGCAATGGTATATATTGGGACCTGAAGGCGCGCTAAAGGTAAGCTAATTAGCATGGGTTAGCTAGGTCGACCAGGCGTAGGGAACTACGCCCAACTCTCTATGGGGATGTCGAATCCGTAGACGTATTCTACGGAGGTTGGGTTCGAGTCCCAACCCCCTAGTAAAGCAAGGCTGGGTTCAAGTCCCGACCCCATACTAGGGTGTGGTGAGGTGAGGGGTATAGGGATACCTATATCCCGTTATTATGAGCTCTTGGCCAGGGAGGCTAACTTAGGCACACCGCTATATGGGGGGATGCCCTCGGAGACATGGTCAACAAGTCGTAGAATAAAAAGAGACGTTCGATATGGGCATTGAACTTCTTCTATGGGTGGTAGAGTTGTAAGGAACCAATTCCTTGAGGTGTCGTAGGCTAAAGGATCCCCAAAAGCATGACCGAAATGACAAAGAGTTCATCGGATGGGACCGAGTCTGAGATCGAGTCCAATACCGAATCTGATACTGAGTTCGAGATAGAGTCCGGAATCGAGTCCGAGGCCGACTCAAAGACCGAGTTCGAGACTGAGTTTGATGCCGAGTTCGAGACGGAGTCCGAGATCCAAGATCGGGTCCAAGATCGAGTCCGAAGTCGAGTCCGAAGTCAAGTCCGAGATCGGGTCCGAGATCGAGTCCGAGATCGAGTCCGAGACCGAATCCGAAGTTGGGTCCGAGATCAAATCCAAGATCAAGTTCGAGACCGAGTCCAAGTACTAATACAGGTCAAGGGGTGAAAGCCCAAAGTGTGAGCCTCCCAGAGGGGGGGGGGGCTGCAAGGGGTTCCAAAAGTATAGTAGGGATAGTGAGGTTTAGAAACCAATCTTGAAGGAACTCTCCAATGGTGCTTCCAAACTGACTTAAGGTTGAGATTGGGTGGGAGTGAGCATGGACTTGGGTGGTGTCGGAGGGGCCACCCCAGGAAATGCTCAAGAGTAGCTCCCACTCTCGAAAGGGAAACCGATTGCAGTGCTTCCGGCTCATGTGGAGTGGTGCCCCACTTGAGTACCTTGTGGCTCATTGGTCCTCGCCTTTCCAAGGGGCTTAGGCCTTCCCTTCGGGATGGAAGTGGGGGGGTAGAGGTACCCATACCAGGCCGTTAGGCCACGGTGTTTCGCCCCAGCGTCCTGAAGCAAGTGTTGCACCCAAGATTTGGGATTTAAAGGTCCCATGATCAAGTCTTGTGGTACTAAGGGATGTTAAGAACTTGATGGCTTGGTGTGCTTGGCTGCTTGTGCCTGCAGGGAGTGTAGCCGAACCTTAAGTCTAGTCTAACCCGGGGAGGGGGATTGGGAGGGATTTGGGAATCCGTGGATGGATAGCTAACACTCCATTGCTCGTGCAATGAGTAGCTGAAACCAAGTAGGACCAAGTAGGAGCTAATACCATAAGCGGGAACCTTGGCGAGGGAACTTAACAAAAGCCAAGGCAGTGTTGGATAGATAAATAAAGTAAGCTTGCAAATTGGAAAGGAAAAGTAAACTTGCAAATTACACCGATACATGCAGTCTTCAAGTTGTTATCATTGGTAAATGGCAAAGAGAGCTTTGAGGTATTTGAAAGGAATAGTTGCTCATGGATTGCTTTACAAATGCTCAGGTCAGTCCAAACTTGTTCTTCAAGCTTACTGCAATGTAGATTGGGCTGGCAACTTGGATACACGACATTCAACCTCCGGAATTTGCTGCATAATTGATGATGCTCTGGTTTCATGGGGAAGCAAGAAACAAATGACAATTGCTCTTTCTAGTGCAAAAGAAGAATACATAGCTGTCAGTACAGCAGCAAGGGAGATCATCTGGCTTTGTCGATTACTTGGAGAACTCAATCAACAGCAATCAGATGCGACCATTCTGCATTGTGACAGCAGAAGTGCAATCACCATGTCAAAGAATCCTGTGTTTCATGCTCGTACGAAACATATAGATGTGCAGCATCACTTCATTCGTGAACATGTAGCAGCCAGAGATCTTCACCTGGAATACGTTCCTTCACAGTATCAGTTGGTAGACCTTCTAACCAAGCCACTTTCGGAGCTCACATTCATCAAGCTGAGGAATCAACTTGGAGTGTCAAGTGCCCTCAGCTTGAAGGGGGAGTGTAGGAATAATGATGAACAGAAACAGTCCGAATCGCAATCAAATCTCTAGTGATTTCCGATTTGATTGAAGTTGTATATATATACAGCCATACATGAATCAATGTATGTGTTGAAGAGAAATCTGTTGTTCTTGCTCCGCTTTTCTTTCAGGTGCAATCGTTGCTATACCAGTACCAGCCTTTGGGGCACTGGATGCACTTGTGGCCGTCCCAGTTCCAGCCAGATTTGCATTTCTGCTGGGCTGCTGCACTTTCGATTCCACCAACGTCCACTCCAACCAGGAGGATTGTCACAAACATGGCCAGAAGCATCAGCTGGGACTCGCTCGCCATTGTATCGTCAATAGAAATGCAAACTGATTGCTTTTCTTGTATCTCTTCTTTCTCTTGATTAAATGCTTTGCTGGGTTATGGTGTTGCCAATGTGGGACCAATTTATATGGAGGATTTGAGGATGAATAAGACAGCTATGCACACGGTTTTTACTGAGTCTCCTGCATGACATGTCGTGTTTGTGCTTGATTGACGGGGTCAATCCAGATGAAAAAGTCTCTATTTAAGTCCCGTGAAATCATCAGAAGACAATGCATTAAAAAGTATGATAATATTTTTAAAAGTAAATAGCTAGAAACTGCAAGAAATTTACTAACCGTAATTTCTTAAAGTCCACTCATACTTGTGGCCAAACTAAGAAGCATGATTCACATTTCTCTCTCATCTCTTGTCTTGAGTATGAAACTCAGCAGCGCAAGACTTCGGTATTTCGATAATCTTGCTGCTCGAGTTGCTAGAAACTAAAAGTGAAACTGGCAGCAAGTCTCTCGTCAAGCGGATTCTGGGTGAGGAAACCGAGCCTTAGAATGGGATGTCATGGAAAGAAAAGCACACACATTTTATTCACCAAAAGGTTATCACAAGAAACAGCACAACTACAATGATTATTGTCATTGACATGGTACATGAGCTTGGATCTTGATGGGCAACTTCAGTTCTCGTTGCAGAAACTTCCAGTCCAGCGCCAGCCCATCTGGCAGCGGTGGCAAGAGTTGTCATACCAGTACCAGTTGATCGGGCAGCGTTGGCAAGAATTGTTGTACCAGTACCAGCTTGGCTGGCAACGGACACAGTAATTTCCATCCCAGTGCCACCCCGGCTTGCATTGCCCCTGGGCGCTCGCACTTGCAATTCCTCCAATGTCAACTCCCACCAGGAGCACCACCACAAGCATCGCCAGCAGCATCTTGTTGCTCGCCATCTTTTTTAAGAACGCCTCTTGCTTTGATGTGATCCCAGACCTGTGAACGAGATCGGAGAAAGCTAGAGAAACTTGGAGAAGCTTGAGTATGAGCTTTGATGTGCTTGAGTATGGAGTGGGAGGATTTATAGTGCAGGAGAGCGTGTTATAGTTCAGTTCCGGATAACTCGGCTGACTTTTTCGACATTGAAAAGTAAAATGTGAAGCCATGCGGATACGGATGTAGATCTTCGACCATGTCAAGCGGGAAGTCAGACGTTTTGGGTATTTGTGGTTTCATTGTAGTAAAAAACATTAATGTTTTACAACGTCTGGAGTAAAATGGGTTTGCCAAAACATAATTCTTGCAAATGCTATGCTTGAGAATCATTTAGATTCATGTCTAATGAGGAATGTTATTGAATGAATTTCTTCCGCTTTTAGTGACCTCAGCTCCCATACTGCATTTTTACCTGGATTTGCCTGTGCACGTAGACAAGGAACTCCACATAAGACGAGCCCAGCCCGCTCTTGTCCTCGATCATGAAGGAGTGGAACATCATCTCTGTAACAAAACCGAATGAGCAAGAGTGCTTCGACAAGGAAAAAAATGAGAGTGTTTGATCACCTAAAGGATCTCCCTGCTTCAGCAAATGCAACCTAGAATAGCAAGCATCCGAGTTTTCTTTTATCGAAACATACCGCAGGTAAGAGCAGCGTTGGCGACGGATCTCGTTCACCATCTTGTTCAGCAAAATTGATGGCTCGTTATCGTACTCTTGCAACAAAAACTGCAAAAGGGAACAAGAGTAAGAAAATTACGAGTCATACGAGCGAGGGAATTAAGTACCTGTCCGGGAATCACTTCGTTCACAGACCGCACTTCAAAGAGTTGATGAAGCAGTTCAGAGGAGACAGCCTTCCCTGCGTATAGAAAAGCGTCCTCACCGGTCTCCAAAAGAAAGATTCCTTCTGGGTCCAGGTTCTCGCTTGATAGAGGAAGCGTCGGTGGTAGACTCGACTCGTCCAGCTATGCAAAACGCGCTTTAATCAGAGTACCAAAGAGATAACTAGTACCTTTGGTATGTTGTGGACGGAAAATAGTCTGGGATACACCAACGGTATCGCGAGGGATGCCGAGATACTTGTAGCTCGCATAAGCCAGTAAGCTCTTTCATCAACACGAGCATCTTGCCGGAGACCCACGCTCTTTGTAAGAGCTGTAAAGAAGGAAACGAGATAGTGAAAAGTTTATAAGAAAAACGACACGAAACTTACCGAGTGTATATAGCGGTAGCAGCTTAAGGCATTCGGGCAAGATAAGCTGGCCCGAAGAAGATGCAGTTGCGCAAAACTTTCTATACGAAAACAAGCTCTGAACGCACTGTCTAATGGTTTGCTCCCTAACTTGCGAAAGAGGGGAGACAGGCATGCCTTGGGCAGCTGTATCAAAGGCAATTTCAGAACCTTGAACGAAAATCACACATAATACTTACCAGTTTTCAAAAGATAAGTGAACTGTGCCTAGATCCGCGCCTTTGAAAAGGTTGCTCAGAACGTTTGTGAAGGTAAGTGATAATGTACTAACTCTGATACGTCTATGCCCATCGACCGTGGTGTAGAGTAACGCCGACTACAAAAGCATTGACAAGTTTGACAATAGTCAGAACAGGCAATAGCATTATGTAATAGCAACGCACCTGAAAACAACAGTCTGCTCCTTCTTGAAATTTGTCTTCGTGCTTGAACGTGACCAGAATGGATTTATCACAATCAATTTAGAAAAACGCACTGCATTACAGGAGCTTAGTTCCATATAGATAAATTACCGCAGGAAGATCAGACATCAGTGGTAACCCGTTTACAGCTGCCAAAGTAGTCCTGGACTTTAATTCCCTACAAGAGAGATTCAGACAGGTTCTAACCAGTTCATTTTTTCTACCTGACTACATTGCACACGCATCATGGCTTCAAGTCCTTGAGGTCTGGTTAAGTTCCATGGTAAATCATTATACAACTTAGCCTTTGGCCTTACACAAACTAGGATAATCTCTTATAAAAACAAAAAAGCAAAGCTCTCAAAATAATTCACTTGTATTTGGATAGTTGAAATCTTTTTTTACTCTTGTGAGAAAAAGAGATTCCAAATCATTGTTGAAAGTTATTTGACATATGTTTAATGTAGTTAAGCTCCTCAAAAAGGGTATAAAAATTAATTATAATGGTTTGAAGCAACTTCATTCATCATTTAGAATTTCAAATTTTATGATGGCATAAGGGTGATGGACAATCTTTGAACTTTAATAGTCATCCCAATGTAAAATCACCCTATAGTGATAAAGATTATTTTTTGTGAAAAGGAACCTTTAGAATAAAGGATAAAAATTTAAATGATACATTATCTTGATTGATCCAAAAGATGAATTTGGATCCTAAAATCTACAACTACCAAAACTTATTGCCATGCTAGAATTTTATGATCATTGATTGTCAACCGTATATACGGTCGTATTTTCATACTTGAGGTTGTTTTTGTGAGTACTGACGTATTTCTAAGCTAGAAAAAGGTGAAAATTGAAGAAGCTCGCTGAAGAAGCTTTCTATGAATATTTCGTTTAGAGAGAGAAAAAGTGATGGATTTCAGAAGTGAGAATTTGAAGAAGTTGTTTTCTAGAAAGTTGAAGATCTGATCAAGGGCAGTTCTTTGGTGGTAAAATCAAGTTGATCGGAGTTGTGGATGAAGAGTTATTAGCTGGGAAAGTTTCAGCCATTGGTTGGTGTTTAAGCTTTTGGGAGTTTGAATTTAGGTACGGCCATTCAGTTATTTTACAGTTCTTGTTTTCTCTCGGGTTCTGGAGTTCTCTTTGCTCGAAGATGGTGAGACCTCCTATAGGCCGTCGAGATCCCGTCGCCGATCGCGTCACCAACAACATGCGGATAAGGCGTGCGATCGAGGAGTTGAGAATTCAAGAGGAGCAGCAAATTCCAACTACTTGTCCAACCTGTGGTCAAGTGTGGTACCGTTACCTACATGTGATCATAGAGGAGTTACTGCAGGCCCAGCGCACTCAGTATGAGTGATTTGTAGTTACTGCTGAATACAAGCCCTAGAGGAGTCTTTCCCGTCTTTCTTGTTGTCGTGTATTTTTCCCCACATTTTTTGGTGCGTTAGCCGGGAGGGCTTAGTCGCAGTAACTGCGCAGTAAACCGGGCCTGAGGAAAAGGCCGGTCATCTGTGGGCATCTGCAGTAAGCACCCTTTGCCGCAGTTGGTTCTCGGTCTGGCGGGTAGATCCCCGGACTGGGATAATTTTCTAGATTTTTCTATCAGGAGCAGGCAGATGCTGTGAGAGTCCATCTGTTTCCGGCGACATTGCTGGGAGCAGCAGCAGAATGGTATGGTCAGGCAAATGCAGCAGCAGCCTTTGCAGCCTGGGCAGACCTCAAAACAGCATTTCTCAATGCTTTCCGTCCTATGGGATTCAAGCAGCGTATCAGTGACGAGCTAAATTCAATTCAATTGTTACCTGGAGAGACATTGCAAAATTATGTTCTTCGCTACAAGAGGCTGCTCGCGAGGAAAGATCCACAGCCTGCCGCTGACGACCAAGTCCGCTGGTTCTTGAATGGGTTGCCATTTGAAATCGGGTTCCACGTGAAGGTGCAAAGACCGGCAGATTTGAACGCAGCAGTTGAGCACGCAGCAACATGGGAACAGGCCCGGATGTCATCGCGGAATATTGCAGCTGCAGCTCCACCAGCAACATATGGTAACTTGTTCTCACCGAATATTGCACAGTACCAGACTGGTGTGCTTGGAGCCGTAGCAGCTCCACCTTTGATTCCGGTCCAGCCGTCAGTTCTCCAGTTACCTGCAGTAAACACGACCGGATTTGAGAGCCAACTCACGAAAGTGAAAGAAGATGTGGTGGAGACACTTACCAAGAAGATGGCAGAACTCCAAGTGAGTCTGGTTCAAGGTTTGGGAGTTCCAACTCGGCCAGTGCATGAGAGAGCTGAGATCTGGTGCATTAAGTGTCAAGGATATGGCCACTATCCTAGTGAGTGTCCGAATCTGGTTCCGGCAAAAGCTCCTTGTCTGTATTGTGGGAAGTTCGGCCACAAGCCTGAGAAGTGCTTTATTCATCCAGCTCGTGTGACACCCAAGTTCCAGCAGCAACCTGTAGTCGCAAGCTATTACGTTCAACCACAATTTCACCATCAACAACAATTTCCACAGCAACAGGTTCAGCACCAGCAGTATGAGACGTACCCGGTTTTTAACGTAGGAGCTCCAGGGGCTGTGCAGAACTCGGGGCCAATGCTGCAGCAGACTGCTGGTGGAGGCCGAGGTGGCGGCCGGATGGGAATGTTCGGAGGCAGAGGCGGAGGCCGAGGCCGAGGCCCGATAGTGTGCTACCGGTGTGGGGAACTTGGACATATCGCGCCAAACTGTCCGAATGCACAGAAGTCTGAAGAGTATCAGCCAATCTGTGGGATATGCCAGACACAGGGACTTCATCGACAGGAGGATTGCCCCTACCGCTTGCAAGTGCCAAATCAGCGTCAAAATCAGGACAAGGGAAAAGAGGTGGTGGATACTAAAGCCATTTTCGTGAATTCTGAAGAGTTACGAGCGGACACACCTGTGTGGAATGTCAACACACGAGCACAGTTGCAGCGGAGGGACCGCAGGTTGTACATCCGAGATGAGCCGAGAACAAGGGCTGAACAGGGAATTGAGCGGACGCATACTCAGGAGGATCCGGAGATGATAGCTCGCCAAAACAGGAAGGAGCAGCGCCACAAGGAAAAAATGGGGATCGACTTAGGTCTGGAAGGAGGCGGCATTCAGGATGCGCCGATAGCCGATGGCGGAGATCTCGCCAAGAATATCACGGGGACTATTCAGTGCCCTAATGACGGCAAGGAAACGGACGCGAACCAAGTGAGTGGTGGAATGGATCCGCAAGAGGTTATGAGGAAGGTGGGCATCTCGACGCCGCAGCGGCTGGCAGAGGTATTCAAGGAACATTTTGGGGGTGAGCCGTTGAAGATGGGCCAGCGGAGATCTCGCCGGTATAAGCAGGTGCTAAATCTAGAAACTCAGCCCTACGACGTGCTCAAGGACTTAGAGAATCAAAAGCCGAGTATCACATTTGCGCAATTACTACAGCTGGCACCAAGTCTGAGGAAAGTGGTGGCCACAGCAGTCAAGGCCCATCGAGAGGTGGTAGTGAATGCAGCATGGCCAATGATCGAAGCAGAGAATCCAATTATAGATGCAGAGATTTCAGGTCAGCACTTGAAGGGGTGCGTGATTGACGGAGGTGCTGCCATCAACGTAATGCCTGAGCAAATGGTGTCAAAACTTGGGTTGGAGCAGCCATCTCCAGTTTATTTTCGTGTCCGCATGGCGAACCATTCTCGCTCGAGACCGGTTGGTGTACTTACTGGGGTGAAGACGGAGATTGCCGGTTTTATCTTTTATGTTGATTACGTGGTGCTGAGGATGGTTGGACACGAGCTGGATTATCCAATTCTTTTGGGAAGACCGTGGCTGTTACAGGCCTGGGCAGATCAGAGTTGGCCGAAGGGGACTATTACGATTGGAGATGGAAACAAGTCGCGCACTATCCAAGTTCGGACAAGGAAGAGGCCGGCCTGGACTCCAGTAGCGTGTGAGCCGATAGTGGATGGGATCGATGACAGCAGTGATACCACGACTGGTGCAGATAGCAGAAGAGGATCAGCTCAAAACCACGTTTGTGACTGAGTGGGGTTGCTATGCCTACAAAGTTATGCCCTTCGGCCTGTGTAATGCACCTGCCACCTTTCAGCGGGTCGTCACAGCAGCTTTCCAGCCGTACATGCGAGAGTTTATGGAAGTATTCCTTGACGACTTCAGTGTCTATGGGAGCGAGTTGGCGCATGAAGGCTTGCTCGAGAAGTGTTTTGAATGCTGTCGGCACTATGGGATTTCTCTCAACCCGTTCAAGTGTCAGTTCTGGGTAACGCATGGAGTGCTGCTGGGTCGGATAGTGTCAAGAGAAGGTTTAGCTGTCGATCCGGCCAAGACGCAGGTGATCATGCAGCTGGTGTCACCAGAGACTGTGAAGCAATTGCAGGCATTTCTTGGGCATGTGGGATATCACCGCCGTTTCGTGAGGAACTTTGCCGAGAAAGCTCTACCCTTGACTAGCCTACTGAAGAAGGGGGCTAAATATGAGTGGACAACTGTATGTGAGGCGGCCTTCCAACGCTTGAAACTGGCACTGGTAAACGCGCCGATTTTGAAGATGCCAGATTGGAACTTGGAGTTTCACGTTCACGTGGATGCATCAGCAGTGGCCATTGGTGTGGTGCTGTGTCAATGCTCAGATGGACGAGCAGATCATCCAATATGTTACAGCAGCCGTCAACTTTCAACGGCTGAGAAGAGCTATTCAGCAACTGAGAGGGAAGGACTCGGCATGATCTATGCGATCCAGCAATATCGGCATTATCTACTTGGCAAGGAGTTCGTGTTTTTCCTTGATCATCAGGCACTGAAGTATTTAATAGGGAAGCCATGCAAGACAGGAAGAATCACACGTTGGCTGTTGCTGCTCCAGGAATTTCAGTTCCGCATTGTGTTGAAACCTGGAAGCAGCCATCAGATGCCAGATCACTTATCGAGGCTGCCACCACAGGACAGTGATGAGGAAGTAGGCGTAGAGGATGATTTGCCAGATGCACCTATCTTCCAATTTGAAACAGTGCCGGACTGGTATGTGGAGATGGTTAAGTTCCTTGGCAATGGCGAGTATCCGGCAGGGTTGAATAACCGGCAGAAGCGACGGCTTTTGTTGCAGAGCCGACTCTATACGATGGTTGGCGGTGTATTATACCGGATTGGACGAGATAGCGTACTGAGGCGGTGTTTGCTACCACATGAGACGACTAAGGTGATAGCGGCATGCCATGACTCGTCATATGGAGGCCACTTTGGAACAGAAGCGACGGTGGAGATTATTTGCAGAGCTGGATATTGGTGGCCGACATTGAGGAAGGAGGTTACGTACTATGTCAAAACCTGTGACCCTTGTCAGCGAGCAGGGAAGCCAGATAAGCGTGACTACCAGCCTCTTCATCCACTGTTGCCAGTGATGCCGTTTGAAAAATGGGGGATTGATTTTTGCGGACTGTTTCCTCCAGCTCGACGGACAGGTTATAAGTATGTACTGGTCTGCATTGATTACGTTACAAAATGGTCTGAGGTGAAGGCTCTACGGGAGGATACTGGTAAGAAGGTTGCGGAGTTTCTTTATGAGCAGATAATTACACGGTTTGGAGTTCCCCTCGAACTGGTGAGTGATCGGGGAACACACTTCTTGAACGAGGCAGTGGCAGCACTGACAGAAACTTATGGAGTTTATCACTCGAAGTCTACTCCTTACTACCCGCGTTGCAATGGTCAAGTGGAGCGTACAAATGGAACTCTTTGCCGGATTGTTACTAAGACCTGCTCAGCTTCTCGGACAGATTGGGATAAGCGCCTTTTGGATGCAGTCTGGGCATATCGAGTTGCTTTTAAGGTGACCACTCGGTTCTCACCTTTTCAGTTGGTTTATGGGCAGGAAGCACTATTGCCGGTGGAGCTTGAAGTTCCAGCCTTGAGGACGGCTGTAGAGCATGCTATGGACTGGGACGGTGCCATACAGCAGAGGTTGAACGAGCTAGAACGATTGGATGAGACGAGGCTGTTGGCATTTCAAGCTAGAGAGGCATTGCAGAAGCGGAGAAAGAAATGGCATGATGATCATATTCGAGAGCGGAAGTTTGCAATAGGGGATTTGGTGTTGCTGTATGACAGCAAGTTTTGGAAACGGCCAGGAAAACTCAAGATACGGTGGCTGGGCCCTTACGTGGTGGTGAATGTCAACGACAATGGCTCAGTGCAGGTGGCAGATTTGAGTGGGAACCTGCTGCCAACGCGGATCAATGGTTTCTGATTGAAAAAGTACCATACACGTTCAAATGATGAAACAGCCGGAGCTGAGCGAGAGTCCAATGTGTCGGAGCCATCCGAATCAGAGTCGAGGATGACCAGAGCTGAGGCCAGCTGAGAGCTGTGGTTGTAGCTGAATGGGAAGTTTCAGAATCGAATGGAGGTATGTTGGTGTTTTCATTTAAGAACAAGCGTAGAAGACGCAGGTAGAGTTGGCTGCACATCTTTGAGAGGAGCAGCTGAAGGGGGAGATTTTATGAGTTCAGGTGTGGAGCGCCAGGAGGATTTATTTTTGGAGGCTGTAGACGTCGGTGGAGGCGAGCTCAGCAATAGTGTAGGAGAAGAGAGTTGAAAGAGGCGAAGTGTCGCCGTGTGAGAAGTCAAATGGAGCCGAGTTGAGCGGTGTCAGAGGAAAGTGTAGCAGAGTTGGGTTTGAACCAGTCAAGAAGTCAGTGGTTAATGGTAGTCAGCGTGCCGAGGGCGGCGCGAGTATCAGGGTGGTATGGTGTCAACCGTATATACGGTCGTATTTTCATACTTGAGGTTGTTTTTGTGAGTACTGACGTATTTCTAAGCTAGAAAAAGGTGAAAATTGAAGAAGCTCGCTGAAGAAGCTTTCTATGAATATTTCGTTTAGAGAGAGAAAAAGTGATGGATTTCAGAAGTGAGAATTTGAAGAAGTTGTTTTCTAGAAAGTTGAAGATCTGATCAAGGGCAGTTCTTTGGTGGTAAAATCAAGTCGATCGGAGTTGTGGATGAAGAGTTATTAGCTGGGAAAGTTTCAGCCATTGGTTGGTGTTTAAGTTTTTGGGAGTTTGAATTTAAGTACGGCCATTCAGTTATTTTACAGTTCTTGTTTTCTCTCGGGTTCTGGAGTTCTCTTTGCTCGAAGATGGTGAGACCTCCTATAGGCCGTCGAGATCCCGTTGCCGATCGCGTCACCAACAACATGCGGATAAAGCGTGCGATCGAGGAGTTGAGAATTCAAGAGGAGCAGCAAATTCCAACTACTTGTCCAACCTGTGGTCAAGTGTGGTACCGTTACCTACGTGTGATCATAGAGGAGTTACTGCAGGCCCAGCACACTCAGTATGAGTGATTTGTAGTTACTGCTGAATACAAGCCCTAGGGGAGTCTTTCCCGTCTTTCTTGTTGTCGTGTATTTTTCCCCACATTGATAGAGTTTCTTCAAGCCATTCATGTTGTTTTCTCCACAAGCAAAGGTATTTATAGCAGAATAACACACTCAACATTAGTAACTTCAACTACTTGGCTAATGGAAATAGTGAAACATAAAGTTTCACTGCAATGGGACTTTGCTCCAAATGATTTATATTTTTATAATAGTCTCTTCATTGACACACTTTCAGAATTTTGTAAAATGCCTTTTTGTGCAGCTAAGGAGAAATTCTATTTATTCATTACTTAGATAAAAATCCTCTCAAATTCAAATTCTTTACTTAGCTCCTTTGGCTTCTAGTGTGCTGTTGTGGCTCTATTAAACTCCAAATCATAATTTAAATGTAATGTTTCCTCCTGTAGCTCCTAATATGCTATTGTGGCTTCCCCAAACTTTGGATCATTATCTGAATTTGAGGCTTTACCTAGCTTAGGTTGAAGTTCTTTACCTAGTTGGTTTGGTTCTTAATGTGCTACTATAACATCCCCAAGCTCTAGATCATAATCTGAATCTAAGGCTTCATTTAACTCTTTGCATAGCTCCTTTAAGTCTTAGTGAGGTTATTGTTGCTTCACAATCTAATGCTATATTTGCTATTGTGGCTAGCTCTCTATCATGATCTTCTCTAGCTCCACTTAGATCTCAAACATTATTTGCTGTTATGGCTTCTAGATCACGATGTACATAATTGACTAAATATCAATGGCAATGTTGGTGCCAAGACCAATTGAACAATAAGTATTTTCCAAATACATTTATAGATATTCTTCATTTTAAGGCAAAATACTTAGTAGGGCATTGTGGCATTATTTTAGTCAATATCTCCTATTTAAATCAAAGTTATATCAATATATATACTTTCTAGCAATTTCACTAGTTTGTTAGTATGATTTTCCTGGGTTAATAGTAATTAAGAATAGAATGGGATAACTAGTTCTTATTACTTTTGTTTCCTATTTTTCTTTAGTTGTTTGTCTATTTTAGTTTTAGCTTTGTTTTAAAGCTTTTGAGTTAAAGATTTAGGATCCCAAAATCCAAAATATGAAATCTAATAACAACAAAATACAAGGTAAAATCAAATAAAAAACAACAAAAACAAAAACAAAAAACAAAATCAAGAAATAAAACTTATCTACTTAAAAATGTAGTGTACATGGTTTTTATAATTTACTCTATAGTGATTTACTATAGAATAACCATAAATTAGAATCTAAAGCTTTAGACATGTGGGCCAAGGGCAATAAAGTAAAACTTGAGTTTCAGGGCTTTGAAGCACTGAATGAAATAGTGAAACTAAATTCTTAAGTATATAGCAACAGAGTGAAGGAACTAAAGCATGAAATGACTTTCAAGCATATATCTCAATGATCAAAAGGACAAGAGCATAGAGTGACTTTGGAATAGTTTTAAAATATCTAATATCCTAATACTAAAACCAATATATAAAACAAAGCCAACGGAGTTTAATATTATTTCAACATATTAGTGGCATAATGCAAAGATATAGGTATTCTACCAGTTAGCAGAGTATGGAGTTTGGGCTTCCAAACATAAAACCAGAACAAGATTTATTAAATATGAAATGGTGTTAGATTGTAAATTTAGATGCAAGTTCAAAACCATTTCCATAGATATACTTCACTAGTAAATCTAGATACTTTTTATAAATAGCTAATGAAATGGAATGGATGAAGAATGATAATAACAGTATCTTGGCAAACACGATAAGTTACCATATAGTGAATATTGAGGGACCAACCTCAATATCATAAAGATTTTTAACACTAGTAAATGTAAAACAATATATGAATTTCTCATCTTAGGCTGAATATACTTAGCAAAAACACATTGAAGTTCTTACCTTATGTTCTGGGATAAACATATACATGATGACCAATTTCTCAATTAGCTTAGACAAAGACTAATAAAAGGAACTAACAGTACTAACTTTTTGCTATCATGGCAGTAAAATGAAGAATATCTGAAAATACTTACCAATAGATAATTTTTGATATTTACAATCACATTTGCAACAAAAAACATTAAATAAAACCTTAAGTTTTTTTTTTTTTTTTTTTTTTGCTTGATTTCTTCTACCATGAAAGCTTGTTTCTAAAGCTTTTGAGTAAGAGAATTTGGATGAGAGGCTTTTCATCTTATTTTTCTTTGCACTTTATTTTTTATTTTTTATTTTTTTTTTGTGTTGTTCCTTCCTTGAAAGATTTGTTCTAATGCTTTTGAGTGAGTCATGCTCAACAGTAGCCCTGCCAAACAAAAAGCTCTCAATCCTACATGTTTTGTCATATGTGAGCATTTGTGTGTTTTTGGTTTGTCTACCTATTTCTAATGAGGGAAGTCTTTCATATTTAGCCTTGTTCTGCTTTCCTTGACAAACACTGTACATACTCCAAAGGCCTCAACTACAATTCTTGCTACCATACTAGCACCTTATGTGGTCCAAATTTTTTAATGAACTCAAGTATCTACATGACTTTAGCTAGTGCTTGTTTTAGATTTTAGTGAAAATGATGGCTACCAAGTTTTGAGAAGAATGGTAATGAATGTAAGGAAGATTGAAAAGCTATGTTGCTATCCAGTCCAATGTAATAAACAAAATCCTATAATACCAATCAAAATCTCTCTCTTTTTCACTTCTTTATAGGTAAAAGTTTTTTTTTTTCTGATATAGGAGAGCATGTACTTCCATTTGTAAGAGAAGCAGCCAAGAAGTACTCCAAGTTTATGTCTTTTGGATGTGTTTTGTGGAGGCAAGAGGAAGCTTCAATTTAGAAAAGCTGGTACTTTCAGTGATAATTACATGACTTGATTCATGCTTTTATATATGGAGTAGGCTTGGATTAGAGTTGACAATTGCAATAGTTTTCATTAAAGATCCCAGTGTTAAACTTTTTTTCAGTAGCTTTGAGATGATTTCTTTCACTTTGTAGGTAAATAGATGCATAACTTCTTATTGTGGAAGAACATAAAGTTCATGGTAAGTACTACTAGGTGCTTTTTTTCTTCTTCTATTGACAGTTAGAAGTCATCACATAGGTTCTTCCCACATTTACAGTTCTTTTTAATAATAGGCTTGCTGGTGATATTTGCAGCCTCAAGTAACACTGCCAGCCTGGACAGAGTATTTTTTCAAAAAAAAATTTATGGAAAACTTTTATGGCAAAATTTTAGGAAGAATGACATAAATTTCACTAGATGGAATTGTGATATGGTGAAATGCTAATGATTTTTTCTTACACATAACCTAAAAAGCAGCCACCTTTTCACTATACCACTTTTCATTCTAATTAATTATTTTTAACATGTATTTTCACTTTAAAATGCATAAACATCATCTCAGAAGTATGCAGTTCCTGCTCTAATGACTTACATAATGTTTCTTATGCTGTGACTTCATAGGAGATGATTTCCAAAGTTTGACACCGTTGCTCTCTTCACTGAATGGATTCTAGTGGAGCTTGCCATCCATCCTGAAATAAAAAAGAAGGTTGTGCAATGAGATTACTGGTATGGTTGGAAAGTCTAAAGTTGCCAAGTATGAAAATGGTGTACCTCCAAACCGTTGTGAAGGAGACTCTTAGGATGCGTCCTTGCTCTCCTGGTCTCGGTTGGCAATTCACGATGTATGCTTGGCTGCTCACCACATCCCTGCAGGCACCATAGCCATAGGAAACATGTGGTCTAAAGATCTATCCATCTGGTCTAAGCTTGAGAAGCTCAACCCAGAGAGATTGCTTAAGCAAGACATCAACATGAAAGGAATTGACTTATGTCGCACTCCATTTAGAGCTGGTCGGTGAGTGTGTTTTGAGATTGTTCTCCTCTGATCGCAACTTAATGGTACTGCGATGATGCTATAGCCTCCCAAACCTTGGCAATGTCAAGCACTTGAGAAGAAGCAATCAAACTAAATCTTGCCTTCTTCGAGGTTCTCCGATGACAAACGAGAAGGAGAACGGCTTTCCAGGACCTGCCTAGAATCCTCCAGCACTGCGTAAGAATACCAAAGTCCTGCAAAATTGTTGAATTAGGCTAGGCCTACTCTCTGTTCAATTATACAAAAGCTACAGCACCTTTGCAGACATAGCAGTTCCCCGGTATCGATGCAAGAGTTTCATTTCAACCACTAGAAAAGTGGCGCATAGATATTTGCGCATGAAAAACGAAACAGTCGTACCTTTGTCACGAAGACCTGAAATTCGTTTGCTGCTACGAACCTGAATTTACAAAGATAGAGACACTTGAAATTCAAGGAAAAAGAGAAAAGAGAAACCTTACCCGTGCACTCGCTGGATGTGGTTTGTGAATCTCCACCAGTAGCTTCGGATCAAAGCTGCACATTATATACATTTAAAACAAGAGATGGGGAATTAGTGAAATTGCCCAAAAGTATATAAATTGACTATGATTTTGGAACTTTGATTATGAATGGGAGATATTAACTGAAGATATGATGTCGACCTAGAAGACACTTGCTGTCTGATCAATCTTCGTGACAAAGTCTGGTGAGTTCTGTAGATTGTGATCCAGCAGCTGCAGCAGCAGATAGAGGTGGAATTGTAATGGAGAGATAGCCACAGCAGCACACTGGGAGCCAGAGGAAGGAGCCTCAGATTCAAATTATGATAGTGGCACATTGGGAGCCAAAGGAGCCAGACAGAGATCTCCAATCCAAGAGGACTTTCATCCAGATGGATGAATGTAACCTCTCATTAACTACACAAGAAGACACTCTACAGAAGTTTGGCGGTGTGTCCCTAAAGAGAATGACATTCTGCTATAAATACCTTCACTTCTGGAGAACATGAAACACGGATGATTAAGGAATTTTGGCATGGCAGTAATTTTGATAGAGTCATGGATTTTCTGTCAGGATCTCATTTCTGCATCAACATCTCCACATGCAATGTGAATGGCAAAGAAAATTTACAAGAGGAGAAAGATCACAAAAGGTGATTGTTTGTTCATTCTTTTTTTCTTGCGTGTTCTTATTTTCAGGGTCCCATGCTTAGCATCACTCCAAAGAAGGCCAATTGGGACTTGTGTAAAGACCTACAAAGAAGCTGGAGAAACTGGGAGAAACAAACAATGCATGCTATTCTAAGCTTCTATGTTCTTGAAACTTATCTTAGTTTTCTTTCTCGCTGGCTGCTCAAAGCAGGCTATAACAAGACTAACTTAAGTTTCTATTCTCTACAATGTCACTTTTTTGTTCTCAAGCTTTGATATTTAGAGCTGTTTTTGCTTGAGCTTTGACACCAGTTCCTTAGGGTGCATAATCCTGTAGTACCACTTTTTAAAGCCTGGCTTATCTGCTTGATAAAGAGAGGAAGTGGCTGCAATCTCGTTTGATTTGCTTCTTCTCATTGCGAGGGTTTGGGACCACTAGGTTGTGCTCAAAAGAAGGCAGGATTTTGTTTGATTTGCTTCTTCTCAAGATTATGTTTGCATTTCTAGAGTAGGAGACGATGTTCTCCTTCTCGTTGCGAACATCGTCACAGTTTCCCATCAGTTTCAATGAGAAAGAATTTGACGCAACTCCTCCAGACTTCGAGTTTGAAGATCAAATCAGGCCGAACCAGGCAACGAAAGATTAACTTTCATTTTTAGTTTTTCCTTGTAGAACATAAGTTACTCGTCCGTGATGTAGGCGTTACTCTGAGACATGAATCCCTTGCATTCGGACCCAAAGCTCGCCGCAGATGCAGGGTAAGCTTTGTTATTCTTGCGAATGACGTCTGTGACGGGATTTAAAAACACAGCTTCCAGCGTCCCATTCTTCATGGGCTTTGCATGCTTAGCTATGCCGTGAGAGCTATAATTCGGTGCGGCTGCGACGGTGATCCGATGAGAATTGCAACGATCAGCTCCAGGTTCCTGCACCACGTCCTCGTAACATTGAACAAGGCAAGAGCTTGCAGTAAGCACTCGCAATCGTTTCTCTTGCTAGATCATCCCTGTAACGCTTGCTTCTTCTTTCAGGATCTCCTTCAAGTGTAAAGTTAAGGAGAGAGGCGAAGTCGTCCTATCTGGGACAGTGTTCTTGAGCAACAACACCATACACCACTCTAAACTGTAATTGTATCTCTTTTCTCTATTTTCGTTCTCTTAATTCAAAGAACATTACATCTATAATCTCGCCACCTTTATAACATTGCGACGATCTTGTTCTAACAATTGTTGAATCTCTTTTCTCTAGTTTTGAACAACACGCAATGATTCAAAGAAGCCACCTTTTTAACATTGGAACATTCTCGTTCTAAAGTTTAGGGTGAGCTGCGCAACAAAGGAAGTCGTTGCTACTGGGCTGCCAAGGTTGTAAGCGCTTGCGACCGCTTCCCAGTCCTTGACGAATCTATCCGCGAGAGGCGTATTGATCTGCCCTTGCTGCTTATACAGTATAAACTCGTACTTGTGCTGCATGAAATCGTGGGGTGCAGGCCTCATATACTCCTCCAAAATTGTGCCAGCGTCAACCTTTGATCCAGGGATGTTGGCGATCCAATAGTGGACGTACGTGAATTGATCTGCCAATGTAAACATCGACCGCGAAGCTCGCCTATCTATCATCACGATGGAGTAAAGCTGCGCAGGATCAACATGTCCTGGGACCATAACGTTAGGATGAATCGCGGTTTGTGGGCACGTCAAAAGGGTTCCATCGGTGAAGTTATCCTTTCCTGTGTAGGAAACAGCTATAGAGATCGATTTCTCCACTGCTAGAGATCCTGGCGATGGAGATCGTGGTGGAGTAGACGCTAACAATCGCGAAGAAGTAGCTCCTGCAAAGAATATAGCCAAGAAAGCAACTACCAGAAGCTTCCTCATTGATCCTTTGTTGTGTTGTGATCACTTTGATACCTAGATTTATATAGTGATTTACCTTTTAACATAGGGTTTATGCATTCCTTTCTGGCACCTAGACTATTAATGGTACCCTTTTGTTTATCTAGTCCTAACCTAAATTCTGCTTTCTTAATGGTACCCTTTTGTTTATCTAGTCCTAGCCTAAATTCTGCTGTTACGTTTCAAACATGCCGCGTTAAAGAAAAGAGAGAGGGGGAATATGCCTCGCGTTGCTTTGCAAGAGGCTCCTCTCAGGCTGGAGTCGCTGGTGGGGAGCGCAGCAGCACCTCCGGGACAAGGAGCGCCGCCTCCAAGCGGTGGCGTGCCAGGCCAAATTCCTGCGTGCCTGGGACCAGGACACCCTCGATTTGCCACTGTTGGATGTGACGCTCAAGGCGTGTGATGGGCCGGATGTGTGCGCGCACAAGGCAATCCTGGTAAGCGATCTTTCTCTAAAACGCTAGCACTAGCTCCATCCATTGGCATTTCTTTCCTTTGCTTGATTGTTTTTCGTGATCTTTCTGGAAGCAAAATAGGAACTAGTGAAATTGCCAGACAGTATATAAATCGACTATGATTTTGTAACTTTGATTATATTGATTACACTGCAGTATTTTGCCCTAAAATGCAGAAGATCTGTATGTGGCTTTGGAGCACATCTGGAGGACATATGTCTAATTGATTTTGGTGCCGACAAAACTCACTCAAGATTTAATGAGTTTTGTAGATTGTGAATTAGAAGCAATAGTGGTTGCGATCTAGGTGGAAGATCATGATGGAGAACTAATCACAATAACAGATCTAACATCAAATTATGAAGTAGCAATAACATATAAGGAGTTAGAGGAGTTATGTGAAGAGTTTCAATCTGAGCTAAGTGAAGCCTTAAATTCAGATTATGATCTAGAGGTTAGGGAAGCTGTAGCAGCACATGCATAAAGCTTTAATTTGAGCTAGATGGAGCCTCAAATTATCCAAAGTTTGGGGAAGTCATAATAGGACACTAAGAGTTAAAGGAAGGAGCCTTAATTTTAGACTATGTTCCAAAGCTTGATAGAGCCACAGCAACACACTAGGAGTTAAAGGAGCTAGGTAGAGAACTTAAATTTGAGAGGACTTTCATCCAGATGCAAGCAATGGATGAATAAAACCTTTCATTAGGCATTCTACAAAATTCTGAAGGTGTGTCTCTAAAGAGACTATTATTGAGATAGAATGGTATCCATATCAAAGTACCATTGCAATGAAGGTAATTTTATGTTTCACTATCTTCCACTAGCTAAGCAGCTGAATTTACTAATATCAAGTGTGTCATCTTGCTATAAATACCTTCACTTGTGGAGAAAATGAAATGAATGGTTTGAAGGAATTTTATTAATGATCAAGGAATTCTAGCACAATAGTAAGTTTTGGCAGAGTTATAGATTTTAAGATTTAAATTCATCTTTTGGATCAATCAAGATAATGTATCATTCAACTTTCTATCGTCTTTTATAAAGGTTCTTTTTCATATAGGGTGATCCTTGTCAATATGTATCGATTCTATATTGGGATGATTATCAAAGCTCAAAGACCATTCATCATTCTTGTATTGTTATAAAAGTTGAATTTCATGATGGATGATGGATGGATGGTGTTAAACCATTACCTATAATATTGCCTTTTCTTGGATAAATTGGTAAATTCCTTATATGTCTTAGTTGAAGTAGTTTGTCATGGAGCTTGTATTCAAAGGCTAAATTTGTGTTGTGGTGAAACTCAAGTAAAAGACAATGATGTAAAATATCTGAGATTGAAAGGAAGAATTTTTCTATAGGCAAAGGAAGTAGATGGTGTTTCCTATAACTTTGAGCTAAAAATAACAGACCATTCAAAACAAAATACAAAGAAAGGAATTGCATGCCTCATTTCAAATAACTCCCTTGAAAATATAAATTATGGCCTTTAAGCATGTAAAAATATTTACTCTCTACTTAATGTCCATTTGATAATATCACTCTCTTTCCTGTTTCATAGAAAACACCTCTTAATAAAGTAGTTTAGAAAATGGACTTAAATTTTCACTTCTCAACAAATTTAATAAGTTGACTTCCGACTTTTTAAGCCTCCTCTTTTGAGCTTATATGTGCATCAAAATACCAACTCAAAACTTGTAATAATCAACAATTTACTATATATATATTTAACACTCTTTCCATAATTTTTTGTACAGCTATTCTAATAAGAGTTTATAGCCATTCTAAAGGTAATTTGCTGTCTTCATTGTCAAATCTATCATATATAACTTCAGTTGTTAAAAGTTTTGAGAAGTAATAGATTGAACTTACATCACTTGTCATCAATTATTAAAATAGAAAATAAGTAAACGATATAAATGAAATATGTTAGTTATTCATAATGCTTGAATACTTCTTGACTATCCTCTCAAACCTATAGCACCATATTATGTAATGTGACACATGCCACTCCATATTATTGATCATCTCCCCACTTTATGAATAATAAAAATGAATATTAAGAGTGGAAAAGATAAAAACCATACTCAAGTGGTGATATGTTTAGTTTATAAGATTTTTTCACAATAAATACCAAAAGCACACAAGAGTGTCCTTTTAACTTAAAGAGCACTTTTTGTCTAACCTTCTGCAACTGTATGTGTGTAAAAAAAGTGTATAATATCAATTTAAAATATCTTTGGGAACATTAAAAAATTAGATCAAGAAAAGTTGAATGAATGCTTTGTTTTCTTCAACATTGAATAGTTGGTATTGTTCAAATTCCTGAGGCTAAATGCTTCCTACTATGTTAAAAGGTAGTTATTGTCAGATATATATAACAATCTTGTCAACTTTGCTTTTATGATTAAGCAGTAAATCTTATTCATGATAAAATACACATCATAACACTCAATTTCTATAAAAAGTACATTATAAAAAATTTCAAAGCAGCAACAAATCAAATTCATATATCTTGTAAAGCCTCTAAAGTTTTAAAATAGAAACAAAAGTTCATTTTTCTTTAAAGTTCATCATAAGTTTGTATCTAATACTCTCAAAATACCCAGTTGCTAAAACTTTGGTAATAGCATTTCATGTAACTCTTTGATATGGATGAGGAGTATGCTTACAAGCCTTTTTTGTGTTAGAAATCTACTTTGCAATCAATTATTGAGATATATGATAACTTTTGTCCTCTTCTTCTTTTCTTAAATATCAATGTGGTCCTGTACATTTGTGATTCTCCTTATTAAAAAAAAGTGTCAATGACAATGGAGAGCTCCAGAGAGAAATATTTTGGCCTTACACAAAGTAGGATAATCTCCTATAAAAGCAAAAAGCAAAACTCTCAAAATAAATCACTTGCCTCTGGATAATTGAAATCCACTTCTACACTTGTGAGGAAAAGTTACTCTAGATCATTACTGAAAGTTGCTTAACACCTATTTGATATCCTTTTTAGTTAAACTTCTTGAAAAGGGAATAAAAAATAGTGGTAATGGTTTAAATAAACTTCTCCACCATTCAGAATTTCAGATTTTATGATGGCATAAAGGTGGTGGACGATCTTTGAGCCTTAACAGCCATCCTAATGTAAAATCACCCCATAGTGATAAAGATCACTTTTTGTGAAAAGGAACCTTTAGAATAGAGGATAAAAATTTGAATGATATATTACCTTGATTGATCCAAAAGATAAATTTGGATCCTAAAATCTATGACTGCCAAAACTTATTGCCATGTTAAAATTCCTTGATCATCGATAGAGTTTCTTTAAACCATTCATTTTGTTTTCTTCATAAGAAAAGGCATTTATAGCAGGATAAGTTACCTTCACTACAATAAGACCTTGTTCAAAATTATTTATATCTCTATAATAGTCTCTTCGTGAACACACCTCCAGAATTTTGTAAAATGTCTTTTTGTGTAGCTAAAGAAAGGTTCTATTCATTCATTATTTATTGCACCTAGATGAAAATCCTCTCAAATTCAAGCTCTTTACCTAACTTTTCTAGCTGTTATGGCTCCATTAAACTCCAAATCATAATCTGAATTTAAGGCTTCCTCCTCTAGCTCCTAATATACTATTATGGCTTCCTTAAGCTTTGGATCATTATCTCAATTTGAGGCTCTAGCTAGCTTAGGTTGAGGCTTTTTACCGTTTGGCTCCCAGTGTAATAATGCAGCTTTCCCAAGCTCTAGATCACAATCTGAATCTAAAGCTTCACTTAGCTTTTTACATACCTTTAGGTTTTAATAAGGCTATTATTACTTCACAATCTAATGCTATATCTGCTATTGCTCCATTATGATCTTCTCTAACTCCACCTAGATCTTAAACACTATCTACTACTGTGGTTTCTAGATCACTAATATAATTCACTAAATATCAACAACAATGTTGATGCCAAGATCAATTGAACAACAAGTATTTTCCAGATCCACATCAAACTCATCTATAAATTTTTTTCATTTTAAGGCATAATACTTAATAGGGCATTGTGGCCACATTATGTTAGTCAATATCTCCCATTTATAATCAAAATTATATCAATATATATACTTTCTAGCAATTTCACTAGATCACTAGTATGATTTTCCTGGATTGGCAATAATTAAGATTAGAATGGGATGATTGGTTCTTATTACTTTTACTTTAGTTTTAGCTTTGTTTTAAAGCTTTTGAGTTAAAGAATTGGGACCCCAAAATCCAAAAGGTGAAATCTAATAATAATAATAAAATTCAATAACAAAAAAATATTTCATCACTTACAATCCAATAACAACAAAAAAATCCAAGGTAAAATCAAATAAACAACAATTAAAAAAAAAAAAAAAAAACCAAGAAGTAAAATCTTTCTACTTAAAAATGTAATATACATGGTTTTTACAATTTACCTTATAGTGATTTACTATAGAATAACCATAAAGTGAAACCTAAACCCTTAAATACATAGGCCAAAAGCAGTAGAGTGAAACTTAAGTTTCAAGGCCTCAAGGCACTGAATGAAAGAATGAAGCCAAACTCTTAGGTATATAGCTCTAGAGTGAAGGAACTAAGGCATAAAATAACTTTTAAATATATAACTTAATGACCAAAAAGGCAGGAGTATAGAATGACTTTGGAATAGTTTTAAAAGATCTAATATCCTAACACTAAGACCAACACACAAAACAAAGCTAATAGAGTTTAATACTATTTCAGCATATTAGTGGCTTAACATAAAAATATAGGTACTCCATTGGTTAGCATAGTATGGAGTTTGGGCCTCTAGATGCAATATAAGGACAAGATTTTCTAAATGTGGAATGGTGCTAGATTGTAAATCTAATGCAAGTTCAAAACCATCATATTCAAGATAATCTTTACATATCATAGATATGTCTCACTAATAAATCTAGATTTTATAACTTTTTATAAATTGTTAATGGGACCAAATGGGGAATGATAATAAGAGTGTTTTGGCAGACACAATAAGCTATTATATAATGAATATTAAGGGACCAATGTTAATATTGCAGGGATTCCCAACACTAATAAGTGCAAAGTAATATATGAGTTTCTTATCTTAGGTTGAATGTACTTAGCAAAAACACATAGAAGTTCTTACCTTATGTTTATCTGGGATAAGCATATACATAATGATCAATTTTTCAACTAACTTGGACAAAGACTAATAAAGAGAATTAACAATACTGACTTTTTGCCGTTATGGCAATAAGAGAAGAATATTTGAAAAGACTTACCAATAGATAATTTTTGATATCTACAATCACATTTGCAACAAAAAACTTTAAATAAAACCTTAAGTTTTATTGTTATTTTTTTATTTGATTTCTTCTTCCATGAAAGCTTGTTTCTAAAGCTTTTGAGTAAGAGATTTGGATGAGAGGTTTTTCATCTTATTTTTCTTTCCACTTTCTTTTTTTTTTGTTGTTATTCCTTGAAAGATTTATGTTAATGCTTTTGAGTGAAAGTCATGTTTAACAATAGCCTTGCCAAAGAAAAAGCTCTCAATCCCACATATTTTTTCACATGTGAGCACTTGTGTCTTTTTGGTTTGTCTACCTTTTCTAGTGAGAGTCAGGAAGTCTTTCATATTTAGCTTTGTTTAGCTTTCCCTGACAAACATTGTACATACTCCAAAGGCCTCAACTATAATTCTTGCTACCATACCAGCACTTTATGTGGTCTAAATTTCTTAATGAACTTAAGTATCTACATGACTTTAGTTAGTGCTTGTTTTAGATTTTAGTGAAAATGATGGCTACCAAGTTTTGAGAAGAATAGTAATGAATGCGAGGAAGATCGAAAAGCTATGTTGCTATCCAGTCCAGTATAATAAACAAAATCCTATAATACCAATCAAAATCTCTCTTTTTAACATTTTTATAGACAAAAGCTATTCTTTTTCTGACATAGGAGAGCATGCACTTCCATTTCTAAGAGAAGCAGCCAAGAAGTGCTTGAAGTTTATGACTTTCAGATGTGTTTTGTGGAAGCAAGAGGAAGCTTCGATTTGGAAAAGCTGGTATTTTCAGTGATAATTACATGACTTGATTCATGCTTTTGCATATGGAGTAGGCTTGGATTATAGTTGGCAACTGCAATAGTTTTTCATCAAAGATCCTAGTGTTAAGCTTTTTTTTCAGTAGGTTTGAGATGATTTCTTTCACTTTGCAGGTAAATAGACACATAACTCCTTCATGGAAACTGTGGAAGAACATAGAGTTCATGGTAAGTACTACTAAGTGTTTTTTTTTTCTTCTTCTATTGACAGTTAGAAGGTTCTTCCCACATTTACAGTTCTTTTCAATAATAGGCTTGCTGGTGATATTTACAGCCTCAAGTAACACTGCCAGCCTGGATAGAGGATTTTTTCAAAAAAACTTTTATGGAAACTTTTATGGCAAAATTTTAGGAAGAATGACAAAAATTTCACTAGCCAAGCTGTTGTGAAGGAAACTCTTCAGATGCATCCTTGCTCTCCTGGTCTTGGTTGGCAATTCATGATGTAAGCTTGGCTGCTCACCACATCCCTGCATAGCCATAGTAAACATGTGGTCCAAAAATCTATCCATCTGGTCTCCAGAGAGATTGCTTAAGCAAGACATCAACATGAATGGAATTGACTTATGTCGCACTCCATTTAGAGCTGGTCGGTGAGTGTGTTTTGAGATTGTTCTCCTCTGATCGCAACTTAGTGGTACTGTGATGATGCTATAGCCTCCCAAACCTTGGCAATGTCAAGCACTTGAGAAGAAGAAATCAAACTAAATCTTGCCTTCTTCGAGGTTCTGCGACGACACCACAGCCTTACTCTAGAAATGCAACGTAATCTTGAGAAACAAAATCCTGCCTTCTTTGGAGCACAACCTAGTGGTCCCAAACCCTAGTAATGAGAAGAAGCAAATCAAACGAGATTGCAGCCACTTCCTCTCTTTATCAAGCAGATAAGCAGGCTTAAAAAAGTGGCACTACAGGATTATGCACCCAAAGGAACTGGTGGTCAAAGTGCTCAAGCAGAAACAGCTCTAAATATCAAAGCTTGAGAACAAAAAAGTGACATCGTAGAGAATAGAAACTTAATTTAGTCTTGTTATAGCCTGCTTTGAGCAGCCAGAGAGAAAGAAAACTAAGATAAGTTTCAAGAACATAGAAGCTTAGAATAGCATGCATTGTTTGTTTCTCCAGTTTCTCCAGCTTCTTTGTAGGTCTTTACACAAGTCCCAATTGGCCTTCTTTGGAGTGATGCTAAGCATGGGACCCTGAAAATAAGAACACGCAAGAAAAAAAGAATGAACAAACAATCACCTTTTGTGATCTTTCTCCTCTTGTAAATTTTCTTTGCCATTCACATTGCATGTGGAGATGTTGATGCAGAAATGAGATCCTGACAGAAAATCCATGACTCTATCAAAATTTACTGCCATGCCAAAATTCCTTAATCACTAATAGAGTTCCTTCAAGCCATCTGTTTCATGTTCTCCAGAAGTGAAGGTATTTATGGCAGAATGTCATGCTTGACATTAATAGTCTCTTTAGGGACACACCACCAAACTTCTGTAGAGTGTCTTCTTGTGTAGTTAATGAGAGGTTACATTCATCCATCTGGATGAAAATCCTCTTGGATTGGAGATCTCTGCCTGGCTCCTCTGGCTCCCAATGTGCCGCTATCATAATTTGAATCTGAGGCTCCTTCATCTGGCTCCCAGTGTGCTGCTGTGGATATCTCTCCATCACAGTTCCACCTCTATCTGCTGCTGCAGCTTTTGGATCACAATCTACAGAACTCACCAGATTTTGTTGGCACCAAGATTGATCAGACAGCAAGCGTCTTTCTAGATTGACATCATATCTTCCCATTCATAATCAAAGTTACAAAATCTAATTCCTAACCTAACTGCCATCTCTTGTTTTAGCCTGGAAAAAAATGTATATAATTTGCAGCTTTGATCCGAAGCTACTGGTGGTGAACAGTATGTGGAAATTTACAAACCACATCCAACGAGTGCACGGGTAAGGTTTCTCTTTTCTCTTTTTCCTTGAATTTCAAGTGTCTTTATCTTTGTAAATTCAGGTTCGTAGGAGCAAACGAATTTCAGGTCTTCACGACAAAGGTACGACTGTTTCGTTTTTCATGCGCAAAAATGATAGGCCTGAGCGTCACTTTTCCAGGAGCCGCGTTAATTGAAATGGAACTCTTGCACCGAGACATCGATACCGGGGAAGTGCTATGTCTGCAAAGGTGCTGTAGCTTTTGTCCCATTGGAGAGTAGGCCTAGCGCTAAGTCAACAATTTTGCAGGACTTTGGCATTTTTACGCGGTGCTGGCGGATTCTCGGCAGGTCCTGGAAACCCGTTCTCCTTCTCGTCGCGAACATCGTCGCAGTTTCCAGCCATCAGTTTCAATGAGAAAGAATTCGACGCAACTCCTCCAGACTTCCAGTTTGAAGATCAAATCAGGCCGAACCAGGTAAACGAGAGATTAATTTTCTTTTTTGGTTTTCCCTTTTAGAGCGTAAGTTACTTGTCCGTGATGTAGGCGTTACTTTACCGTCTTTCAGGAGACATGAATCCCTTGCATTCGGACCCAAAGTTCGCCGCAGATGCGGGGTAAGCTTTGTTCTTGCGAATGACTTCTGTGACGGGATTTAAAAACACAGCTTCCAGCGTCCCATTCTTCATGGGCTTTGCACGCTTGGCTATGCCGTGCGAGCTATAATTCGGTGCTGCTGTGACGGCGATCCGACGACGAGAATTGCGAGGATCAGCTCCAGGTTCCTGCACCACGTCTATCCGGGCGAAACGCTCGTAACATTGATGAAGAAAGAACAAGGTGAGAGCTCGCAGTAAGCGCCCGCAATCGTTTCTAGACCATCCCCATAACACTTGCTTCTTCTTTCAGGATCTCCTTCAAGTGCAAAGTTAAAGAGAGAGGCAAAGTCGTCCTATCCGGGACAGTGTTCTTGAGAAACAGTACCATACACCACTCTAAACTGTAATCGTATCTCTTTTCTCTATTTTCGTTCTCTTAATTCAAAGAACATTACATCTGTAATCTCGCCACCTTTATAACATTAGGACGATCTTGTTCTAACAATAGTTGAATCTCTTTTCTCTAGTTTCGAACAACACGCAATGATTCAAAGAAGCCACCTTTTTAACATTGGAACATTCTCGTTCTAAAGTTTAGGGTGAGCTGCGCAACAAAGGAAGTCGTTGCTACTGGGCTGCCAAGGTTGTAAGCACTTGCGACCGCTTCCCAGTCCTTGACGAATCTATCCGCGAGAGGCGTATTGATCTGCCCTTGCTGCTTATACAGTATAAACTCGTACTTGTGCTGCATGAAGTCGTGGGGTGCAGGCCTCATATACTCCTCCAAAATGGTGCCAGCGTCAACCTTTGATCCAGGGATGTTGGCGATCCAATAGTGGACGTACGTGAATTGATCTGCCAATGTAAACATCGACCGCGAAGCTCGCCTATCTATCATCACGATGGAGTAAAGCTGCGCAGGATCAACATCTCCTGGGACCATAACGTTGGGATGAATCGCGGTTTGCGGGCACGTCAAAAGGGTTCCATCGGCGAAGGTATCCTTTCCTGTGTAAGAAACAGCTATAGAGATCGATTTCTCCACTGCTAGAGATCCTGGCGATGGAGATCGTGGTGGAGTAGACGCTAACAATCGCGAAGAAGTAGCTCCTGCAAAGAATATAGCCAAGAAAGCAGCTAGCACAAGCTTCCTCATTGATCCTTTGTTGTGTTGTGATCACTTTGATACCTAGATTTATATAGTGATTTACCTTTTAACATAGGGTTTATGTATTCCTTTTTGGCACCTTTTCGATTTTATTTTCAATTTTATTTGACTAATTTTTCTTTCTTATTGGTACCTTTTTGTTTATCTAGTCCTAACCTAAATTCTGCTGTTACGCTTTCAAACACCCTTCTAAAGAAAAAAAATTCCCTCACACGGGAATATGCCTCGCGTGGATGCAAGAGGCTCCTCTCAGGGTACGAGTTTCGCTCCTACGCGATGGAGTTCGCGTATTGTGATCGATGCCACAGGGGCCGGATCCACAGGCTGGAGTCGCTGGTGGGGACACCTCCGGGACAAGGAGCGCCGCCTCTAAGCGGTGGCTTGCCAGGCCAAATTCCTGCGTGCCTGGGACCAGGACACCCTCGATTTGCCACTGTTGGATGTGACGCTCAAGGCGTGTGAGGGGCCAGATGTGTGCGCGCACAAGGCAATCCTCGTAAGCGATCTTTCTCTAAAACCCTAGCACTAGCTGCGTCTAGTTTATTTCTTTCCTTTGCTTGATTGTTTTTCGTGATCTTTCTGGAAGCAAAATAGGAACTAATGAAATTGCCAGACAGTATATAAATTGACTATGATTTTGTAATTTTGATTATATTGACTACACTGCAGTATTTTGCCCTAAAATGCAGAAGATCTGTAGATGTGCTTGATGTGGCTCTCCAGCACATGTGGAGGACACTTTCTGTCTAATTGATTTTGGTGGTCACATTGTCAAAGATCTAGTGAGTTTTGTAGATTGTGAATTAGAAGCGATAGTGGTTGCGATCTAGGTGGCAGATCTAACATCAAATTGTGAAGTAGCAATAACACATAGGGAGTTAGAGGAGTTATGTGAAGAATCTGAGCTAAGTGAAGTTTTAAATTCAGATTATGATCTAGAGGTTGTAGCAGCACATGGGGAGTGAGACCAACTAAGCATAAAGCTTTAATTTGAGCTAGATGGAGCCTCAGATTTAGATTATAATCCAAAGTTTGGGGAAGTCATAACAAGACACTAGGAGTTAAAGGAAGGAGTCTTAATTTTAGATTATGTTCCAAACCTTGATAGAGCCACAGCAACACACTAGGAGTTAAAGGAGCTAGATAAAGAACTTAAATTTGAGAGGACTTTCATCCAGATGTAAGCAATGGATGAATAAAACCTTTCATTAGCTACATAAGAAGGCATTTTACAAAATTCTGAAGATGTGTCTTTAAAGAGACTATTATTGAGATAGAATAGTATCCATGTCAAGGTACCATTGCAATGAAGGTAAATTTATGTTTCACTATCTTCCACTAGCTAAGTAGCTGAATTTACTAATATCAAGTGTGTCATCTTGCTATAAATACCTTCAGTTATGGAGAAAATGAAATGAATGGTTTGAAGGAATTTTATCAATGATCAAGGAATTTTAACATAACAGTAAGTTTTGGCAGAGTTATAGATTTTATGATCTAAATTCATCTTTTGGATCAATCAAGATAATGTATCATTCAACTTTCTATCTTCTTTTTTAAAGGTTCTTTTTCACATAGGGTGATCCTCAATATGTATTGATTCTACATTGTTATTAAAGCTCAAAGACCATTCATCACTCTTGTATTATTATAAAAGTTGAATTTCATGATCGATAATGGATGGATGGTGTTAAACCATTACCTATAATATCACCTTTTGGTGGATAAATTGATAAATTCCTTATGTGTCTTAGTTGAAGTAGTTTGTCATGGAGCTTGTATTCAAAGGCTAAATTTATGTTGTGGTGAAACTCAAGTAAAAGGCAATGATGTAAAATATCTGAGATTGGAATGAAGAATTTTTCTATGGGCAAAGGAAGTAAGCTAAAAATAACAAACCATATAAAACAAAATACAAAGAAAGGACCTCATTTCTGATGAACTTAAAATAACTTCCTTGAAAATATAAACTATGGCCTTTAAGCATGTAAAAATATGTACTCTCTACTTTATGTCCACTTGATAATATCACTCTCTTGCCCACTTCATAGAAAACACTTCTCAATAAAATATTTTAGAAAAGGGACTTAAATTTTCACCTCTCAACAAATTTAACAAGTTGACTTCCATATATAAGAAGTTTATTCCAGACCTTTCGAGCCTTTTCTTTTGAGCATCAAAATACCAACTCAAAACTTGCAATAATCAACAATTTGCTACATATATTATTTACCACTCTTTCCATAATTTTTTATACAACTACTCGAATAGGAGTTTATAGCCATTCTGAAGGTAATTTGCTGTCTTCATTGTCAAATCTATTATATATAACTTCAGTTGCTAAAAGCTTTGAGAAGTGATAGATTGACCTTATATCACTTGTCATCAATTATTAAAATAAAAAATAAACAAAGGATATAGATGAAATATATCAGTTATTTAAAATGCTTGAATACTTCTTGACTATCCTCTCAAACCTATAGCACCATATTATATAATATGACCCATGCCACTCCACATCATTATCATCTCCCCACTTTGTGAATAATAAAAATGAATATTAAGAGTGGAAAAGATAAAAACCACAAACTTGTATATATACTCAAGTGGTGATGTGTTTAGTCTATAAGATTTTTTCACAATGAATACCAAAAGCACACAAGAGTGTCTTTTAATTTAGAGAGCACTTTTTTGTCTAGCCTTCTGCAACTGTATGTGTGTAGAATAAGTATATAATATCAATTTAAAATATTTTTGGGAACATTAAGAAATTAGATAAGCAAATACGGCAAGAAAAGTTGAATAAATGCTTTGTTTTTTTCAACATTGAATAGTTGGTATTGTTCAAATTCCTGAGGTTAAATGCTTCCCAATATGTCAAAAGGTAGTTATTGTCAGATATATATATAACAAACTTGTCAACTTCCCTCTTGTGATCAAGCAGTAAATCTTATCTATAATAAAATGCACATTATTACATCTTTAGGGACACACTGCCAAACTTCTGTAGAATGTCTTCTTGTAATGAGAGGTTACATTCATCCATCTGAATGAAAGTCCTCTTGGATTGGAGATCTCTGCCTGGCTCCTCTGGCTCCCAATGTGCTGCTATCATAATTTGAATCTGAGCCTCCTTCCTCTGGCTCCCAGTGTGCTGCTGTGGCTATCTCTCCATCACAGTTCCACCTCTATCTGCTGCAGCAGCTTCTGGATCACAATCTACAAAACTCACCAGGTTTTGTTGGCACCAAGATTGATCAGACAGCAAGTGTCTTCTAGATTGACATCATATCTTCAGTCAATATCTCCCATTCATAAATTAAATCAAAGTTACAAAATCATAGTCTAATTCCTAACCTAACATGATTTGCCTGGGCTAAGTTATAAGGTCCATCTCTTGTTTTCCTTGACTTTAGCCTGGAAAAAATGTATATAATTTGCAGCTTTGATCCGAAGCTACTGGTGGTGAATAGCATGTGGAGATTTACAAACCACAGCCAACGGGTAAGGTTTCTCTTCTCTCTTTTTCCTTGAATTTCAAGTGTCTCTATCTTTGTAAATTCAGGTTCGTAGCAGCAAACGAATTTCAGGTCTTTACGACATGTTTCGTTTTCATGCGCAAAAATGATAGGCCTATGCGCCACTTTTCTAGTGGTTGAAGTGGAACTCTTGCATTGATACCAGGGAACTGCTATGTCTGCAAAGGTACTGTAGCTTTTGTATAATTGAACTGAGAGTAGGCCTAGCCTAAGTCAACAATTTTGCAGGACTTTAGTATTCTTACGCGGTGCTGGAGGATTCCAAGCAGGTCCTGGAAAACCGTTCTCCTTCTCGCTGCGAACATCGTCGCAGTTTCCCATCAGTTTCAATGAGAAAGAATTTGACGCAACTCCTCCATACTTGATGAAATCAGGCCGAACCAGAACGAGAGATTAATTTTCATTTTGAGTTAGTCCTTGTAGAACATAAGTTACTCGTCCGTGATATAGGCGTTACTCTGAGACGTGAATCCCTTGCATTCGGACCCAAAGTTCAGGGTAAGCTTTGTTGTTCTTGCGAATGACGTCTGTGACGGGATTTAAAAATTCAGCTTCCAGCGTCCCATTCTTCATGGGCTTTGCATGCTTAGCTATGCTGGGCGAGCTATAATTCAGTGCGGCTGCAACGGTGATCCGATGAGAATTGCGACGATCAGCTCCAGGTTCCTGCACCACATCTATCCGGGCGAAACGCTCGCAACATTGAACAAGACGAGAGCTCGCAGTAAGCGCCCGCAATCGTTTCTAGACCATCCTCGTAACGCTTGCTTCTTCTTTCAGGATCTCCTTCAAGTGCAGAGAGGCAAAGTCGTCCTATCCGGGACAGTGTTCTTGAGAAACAATACCATACACCACTCTAAACTGTAATCGTATCTCTTTTTCTCTATTTTCGTTCTGTTTACGTAACAAAAGTTTTAAATTCAAAGAACATTTAATCTCGCCACCTTATAACATTGGGACGATCTTGTTCTAACAATAGATGAATCTCTTTTCTCTAGTTTCGAACAACACGCAATGATTCAAAGAAGCCACCTTTTTAACATTGGAACATTCTCATTCTAAAGTTTAGGGTGAGCTGCGCAACAAAGGAAGTCGTTGCTACGGGGCTGCCAAGGTTGTAAGAGCTTGCGACCGCTTCCCAGTCCTTGACGAACCTATCTGCGAGAGGTGTATTGATCTGCCCTTGCTGCTTATACAGTATAAACTCGTACTTGTGCAGCATGAAATCGTGGGGTGCAGGCCTCATATACTCCTCCAGAATGGTGCCAGCGTCAACCTTTGATCCAGGGATATTGGCGATCCAATAGTGGACGTACGTGAATTGATCTGCCAATGTAAACATTGACTGCGAAGCTTGCCTATCTATCATCACGATGGAGTAAAGCTGCGCAGGATCAACATCTCCTGGGACCATAACGTTGGGATGAATCGCAGTTTGCGGGCACGTCAAAAGGGTTCCATCGGCGAAGGTATCCTTTCCTGTGTAAGAAACAGCTATAGAGATCGATTTCTCCACTGCTAGAGATCCTGGCAATGGAGATCGTGGTGGAGTAGACGCTAACAATCGCGAAGAAGTAGCTCCTGCAAAGAATATAGCCAAGAAAGCAACTACCACAAGCTTCCTCATTGATCCTTTGTTGTGTTGTGATCGCTTTGATACCTAGATTTATATAGTGATTTACCTTTTAACATAGGGTTTATGTATTCCTTTTTGGCACCTTTTCGATTTTAGACTAATTTTTCTTTCTTAATGGTACCCTTTTGTTTATCTAGTCCTAACCTAATTCTGCTTTCTTAATGGGACCTTTTTGTTTATCAAGTCCTAACCTAAATTCTGCTTTCTTAACGGTACCATTTTGTTTATCTAGTCCTGTTACGTTTCAAACACGCCACGTGGCGGCGCGTTAAAGAAAAGAGAGAGGGGGAATATGCCTCGCGTTCCTCTCATGGTGGGGAGCACAGCAGCACCTCCGCCTCCAAGCGGTGGCGTGCCAGGTCAAATTCCTGCGGGCCTGGGACCAGGACACCCTCGATTTCCCACTGTTGGATGTGACGCTCAAGGCGTGTGATGGGCCGGATGTGTGTGCGCACAAGGCAATCCTGGAAAGCGATCTTTCTCTAAAACGCTAGCACTAACTCCCATTGGCGTCTAGTTTATTTCTTACCTTTGCTTGATTGTTCTTCGTGATTTTCCTGGAAGGAAAATAGGAACTACTGAAATTGCCAGACAGTATATAAATTGACTATGATTTTGTAACTTGACTACAATGCAGTATTTTGCCCTAAAATGCAGAAGATCTGTAGATGTGCTTGATGTGGCTCTCCAGCAGAGGACACTTTCTGTCTAATTGATTTTGGTGCCAACATTGTTGTCAAGATTTAATGAGTTTTGCAAATTGTGAATTAGAAGCCATAGCAGTAGATAGTGGTTGAGATCTAGGTGGAAGATCATGATGAAGAGCTAACCACAATAGCAAATCTAACATCAAATTGTGAAGCAGGAATAACACAGGGAATTAGAGGAGTTATGCAAAGAGCTTCAATCTGAGTTAGGTGAAGCCTCAAATTCAGATTATGATCTAGAAGTTAAGGAAGCCGTAGTAGCACATTGGGAGTGAGACCAACTAAGCATAGAGAAATTATGATCTAGAGTTTGGGAAAGCCATATAACAACACATTAGGAGTTAGAGGAAGGAGTTTCAATTTCATATAATGTTCCAGAGCTTGATGGAGCCGTAGCAACACACTAGGAGTCAAAAGAGATAGGTAGAAAGTTTGAAATTGAGAGGATTTTCATCTAGTTGCAACAAATAATGGATGAATAGAACCTTTCATTAGCTGCACAAAAAAACATTTTACAAAATTTTGGATGTGTGCCTTTAAAGAGATTATTATCAAGATATAGATAATTTAGAATGGTATCTATGTGAAAATACCATAGCAATGAAGGTAACTATATGTTTCACTATCTTTCACTAGCTAAACAATTGATTGAGTGTGTCATCTTGCTATAAATACTTTATCAATGTGCATTGATTCTACATTGGGATAATTATCAAAGCTTAAAGACCATCCATCATTCTTGTGTTGTTATAAAAACTGAATTTCATGATGGATGGTGAATGGATGGTGGATAAAGCTGCTTTAAACTATTACTTACAATATCACTTTTTAGTGGATAAATTAGGAAATTCTTGATATGTCCTAGTTAAAGTAATTTATCATGGAGCTTTAACTCATTGTATTCAAAAGATAAATTTGTGTTGTCGTGAAGTAAAAGACAATGATGTAAAATATTTGAGATTAGAAGGAAGAATACTTTCATGGGCAGAAAAAGCATATAATAGTGTTTCCTATAACTTCAAGATAAAAATAATAAGCCACATAAAAAAAATATAAAGAAAGGAATTGCATATTTCATTTCTGATAAAATAAAAATAACTCCCTTAAAAATATAAGTTATAGCCTTTAAGCATGTAAAAATATGTACTCTCCATTTGATAACATCACTATCTTGCTTGCTTTATAGAAAACACCTTTCAATAAAATATTTTAGAAAAGGGACTCAAATTTTCACCTCTCAAAAAATTTAATAAGTTGACTTTTATATGTAAGAAGTTTATTCTAAACCTTTAAAACATCCTCTTTTGAGTTTATATGTGCATCAAAATACCAACTCAAAACTTGCAAAAATTAAAAACTTACTACATATATATTTGACACTCTTTCTATAGCTACTCTAATATAAGCTCATAGCTAATTTGTTGTCTTCATGGTCAAATCTATTATATATAACTTCAATTATTAAAAGCCTTGAGAAGTGATAGATTGAACTTACATCACTTGTTATCAGTTATTAAAATAGAAAATAAACAAAAGATAAAGATGAAATATATCAATTATTCAGAATGTTTGAATACTTTTTGACTATCCTCTCAAACCTATAGCACTATATTATATAATATGACCCATGCTGCTCCACATCATTGATCATCTCCCCACTTTGTGAATAACAAAAATGAATTTTAAGAGTGGAAAAGATGAAGACCACAAATTTGTAACATGCTCAAGTGGTAATGTCTTTGGCCACTGTATGTGTGTAGAATAAGTGCATAATATCAATTTAAAATTTCTTTAAGAATATTAGGAAATTAAAAAAGCAAATACAGCAAAAAGAGTTGAATGAATGCTTTGCTTTCTTCTTCATTGAATAGTTGGTATTGTTAAAATTTCCGAGGCTAAACAGTTCCCACTATATCAAAAGATATCTATTTTTAGATGTATATATATTACAAATTTGTCAACTTCCCTCTTATGATCAAGCAGTAAATTTTATCCATGATAATATCATAACACTCAATTTCTATAAAAAGTACATTGTAAAATTTTTCAAAGCAGCAATAGATCAAATTCATATATTTTATAAAGCCTCCAAAGTTCTAAAATAGAAACCAAAATTCATTTCTCTTCTAAGTTCATCATAAGTTTGTGCTTGATACTCTCAAGATACCCAGTCACTAAGATTTTGTTAATAGCACTTCGTGTAACTCTTTGATATGGTTGAGGAGTATGCTTATAAGCTTTCTTTATGCTGGAAATCTACTTTGCAATCAATTATTAACATATATTATAACTTTTGTTTTCTTCTTCTTTTCTTCAATATTAATATGGTTCTTTGCATCTATGACTCTCCTCATTAAGAAAAAGTGTCAATAACAATAGGGAACTCCTTCTACATTTGCCATAGCACATAGATCTAAATACAAAAGATACTACTTATCTAAATTGAGGCCATGTTGATGCATTGAAAATGCTTGATTTCTCACTTTTACTAGGTGCTGCAAAAAGGAAGTAATAACCTCATCAATATATACAAGACAATTTTAAATACCTCTAACAATAAAGCCCCGTTGATGTTAGTAAAGAAAGAACTTGACATGTCTTAGATCTCTTTTCTACCTTGGGCTAGAATGATGCCGCAAAATAGGAATAAATGAAAGTATCATAAGGAATTTTTACCCAAGTTCATGCTCCATTGGTTGGACTAGATCAATAGAAACATGGGATGGCTTAAAGAATTGGCCACAATAATAAGGTTGAAGATTCTATATAACAACCCAGTGGGAAATATCCTTTGTAAGGTAAGGTGTAAATACACATTGCAAACTTTATCTATGCCATAGATTAAAGACATCCAAAATTATGATATCCTCCATCAACTCAAAAAAGTGTTTGTAAAACTATATATACACTCAAAAAGTTCATGCTAGAAGTGCTCAATATGCTACAACAAAGTAATGAGTAATTGAGTAGCCAAAAGACACAAAAGCAATATACTTAATTTTGTGTTGATGTCTTATGTATGAAACTTTTGGTTCCTACCCCCCAGCAATTCATGATATCAGCCTCAACCTCATTATGTTCAAGGGCATTGTTACTTCTCAATTGTTTTGGCCTACTGAAGTGCCTCACAACCCATGTGTAAGTGTTTAAAATGGCATGTGCTTGCTTTGTAGTTGCACCATAGATCACTGCATGACATAAAAACTGTATATCACACGCTTGCAATAGACTACAACAAAGAAAACTAAAATTAGTTCCTAAGAATAGTTTGTAGAGTATAAAATTGAACACACAATCTATATGGCATAGTGCATAAGGCATGTCATTTGAATATACTCATTAGTCAATTCTAGTCTTGGAGTTTAGATAGTTTGTGTATAGCTAAAGTTTGCCATATTTGGCGTTGACTAAATTGATATCTTGCAGTTTTACAGCCCGAGCGAGAGTTGATAATCCCTCAGTTTGTGCCAGCACGATTCATAGAAATATTAGCTTGGACAAGATTCAATACCTCTCTTGATAGCTGTTAGGCGCCAGCTTTGACTACGTGGTCAACGTCGGTCAAAGGGAGGCTCAAGGGTATATTAAGGCATGTTAGGGTAAGGGACTTAACCTACCCTAGGGCTCACAGTGGAGCGGCGGCGCAGTGGAGCTTTTGAGGTAGCTCGGGGGTGGTTGGGTGGTGAGGAACCTCAAGAGGTGGCGTAGCATAGTCTAGGGCAATGAGATTTTTGTCTTTTTGCGCCGGATCATAACAATAGCATCATGTTATATACATGCCTCCAATTGGGATCAATAAGCCTCATGTACTTGTACAGCATTGATCTTCCAAAGTAAGTTGCAAGGTAACTAGTAGTTTTGGTTTAGAGAATTTTAAGTTGCATCCAAATAACAAAATTAATTAGACTTCCAAAGCCTTACACAATTAGTATGACAATGGATAATTTAACTTACCTCAAAAACATCTCTATCCTTAATGGTCTCACTCTCAACACTTGATTCATCAGAAACATCAGTGCCATCATATGCAACACTATGTTCTTCATCCTCCACTAGACTTACTTCTCCAATTAGATAAGGAAAAGCCTACATACATCAGGTGGTTCCACACACGCCATTGGGAAATACTTTAGGCCAAACAGTTTCGACATTGCAACTGAAAAAAACAAATGATCTACAAACAGGAAATAGACTGATGTATGTAGGCCTCCTAGCATCTACCATGCCAGTTGAATCCCGTCTTGGGCAGGGATGCTACCAACCCTAAGTTAACAAGTCAAAGTTATGCCAATGAATGTATGGAGTGATAATGGAAACATGCCATGGCCATCTGAAGGGCATATTATGGCCATAAAATTATAGACGAATTGGAAGACAACATGTCAGTTTTTGCGTATGATCGTCCACACACAATTTATAAATTGCACACCATAACTTCCTCTTTTTTTAACCGATGCTCCATTAGCCCTTTGATTCTACCTGAGGTAGAGAGTTCGAGCCCATGTTTCTCCCAATAAGTTTGCGATTTTATTTAAATCAGATTTAAAATCACAATTCATTTTGTGCCTCCAATTTGGTCAGTTCTTGATGCAGTGGTCCTTTGCTCCATTTCCAGCAAAACTGGCATTGGTGGCACTTGTTGTTGTACCAGTACCAGTTTCTCGGGCAACTCACGCATTTGCTTCCACTCCACTTCCATCTGGAGAGGCATCGGTGGCAATTGCTGCTATACCAATACCAGCCTTTGGGACACTGGATGCACTTATGGCCGTCCCAGTTCCATCCAGATTTTGCATTGCCGCTGGGCTGCTGCGTTGGTGATCCCACTGACGTCCACTCCAACCAGGAGGATTGTCACAAACATGGGCAGAAGCATCAGCTGGGACTTGCTCACCATTGTATTGTTAATCTAGAAATGTAAACTAATTTCTTTTCTTGTATCCCTTCTTTGCTTTGCTGTATTATGGTGCCAATTTAGATGGAGGATTTGAGGCTGAGTCTAAGCAACACTGCTATGTACACGGTTTTTACTGCTTCTCGGGCACGATATGTCGTGTTTGTGCTTGATTGACGGGGTCAATAAACAAGTGTACGAATTTATCCAGATGAAACAACCTCGAGTTTCCTTGTGAAATTATCAAAAATATCCCGGTGACTATAAAAATGTTTATCTATCTATCTATCTCGTTGCAATCAATCACTATTTTATATGAATTGCCTCATATGCATTAAAAAATATGATAATGTTTTCAAAAGTGAACGCACTTATTGATATGGTGGAGAAAAAGCTTCTAAACATTCCGAAAAAACTTTATGAAATATTAGAAAATGAAACTTAAGCAGCAAGGCAGGATGAAATCTCGTCCGATCCTGCCGAGGACATGGGACTTCCGCTACCGTAGAATGGACGACACAGTTTATTTACCAAAAGGTTATTACAATTGGCTATTATACAAGTTTCAGCATGGAAATGATGGGCAATTCAGTTCTTACAGAACCTTCCAGTCCAGCGCCAGCCAATTTTCGCATCGGTGGCAACCGATGTCATACCAGTGCCAACAGAGCAGCGGTGGCAAGAACTGGTATACCAGAACCAATACTCCGGGCATCGGTGGCAGGAATTGTTGTACCAAAGACGCACTTCTTCCTAATCGTATCCCAGTGCCACCCCGACTTGCATTCCCACGTCAGGGCGCTTGCATTTGCAATGCCTCCCACCAGGAGCACCGCCTCACGCTCTTCTTGTTGCTCGCCATTTTCTTAAAACTCTCCTCTTGCCTCTGTCTCGACTTGCAAACGATAAGAAACTTTGAGTGCTAATCCTGTAAGACGTGGTCACCGCCTAGAACTGTAAATCCTCCCATCCAACACTTCAAGTTTCTCCAAGCTAGTTCAGGGCTACTCATTGACAATATCTACGTTAAAAAGTCAAATGTGAAGCTGTGATACAATGCGGCCTTGGCTTGGACTGGGTACTGATTGATCCAGATTTGGTCCTCGTGTTTGAGACAACACAATCCTGTGGGGAAGGATGGAAACCAAGTGAACTAGAAAATTCACGTAAACTTTTCTTGAAGTTTACCTCAAACAATGTCGAAAAGATGACATAGACACTTCCTTTTGTGTTCGTGGAGTATCTTGGCTAGAAGTAAAAATTAGTCGTAGAATGCAGCTAATTATTCACGCAGGATAAATAAAGGTTAGAAAGAAAGAAAGCAGGGCAGTCTGAGGTCGGGAGTTCGAGCCTCTCTCACATCTTTCATATACTTTCATAACCAAATGGACATGGGACAATTATTTTGTGACGATCCATCAAATATTGGATTCCAACTTGGATGTAATGGTCCTTGCTCCATTTCCAGCCAAATTGGCATGGTGGCACTTGTTGTTGTACCAGTACCAGTTGCTCGGGCAACTCACGCATTTGCTTCCACTCCACTTCCAACCGGAGAGACATTGGTGGCAATCGTTGCTATACCAGTACCAGCCTTTGGGGCACTGGATGCACTTGTGGCCGTCCCAGTTCCAGCCAGATTTGCATTTCTGCTGGGCTGCTGCGCTTTAACGTCCACTCCAACCAGGAGGATTGTCACAAACATGGCCAGAAGCATCAGCTGGGACTTGCTCGCCATTGTATCGTCAATAGAAATGCAAACTGATTGCTTTTCTTGTATCTCTTCTTTCTCTTGATTAAATGCTTTGCTGGGTTATGGTGTTGCCAATGTGGGACCAATTTATATGGAGGATTTGAGGCTGAATAAGACTGCTATGCACACGGTTTTTACTGCGTCTCCGGCATGACATGTCGTGTTTGTGCTTGATTGACGGGGTCAATCCAGATGAAACAGTCTCTATTTAAGTCCCGTGAGATCATCAGAAGACAATGCATTAAAAAGTATGATAATATTTTTAAAAGTAAATAGCTAGAAACTGCAAGAAATTTTACTAACCGTAATTTCTTAAAGTCCACTCATACTTGTGGCCAAACTAAGAAGCATGATTCACATTTCTCTCTCATCTCTTGTCTCGAGTATGAAACTCAGCAGCGCAAGACTTCGGTATTTCGATAATCTTGCTGCTCGAGTTGCTAGAAACTAAAAGTGAAACTGGCAGCAAGTCTCTCGTCAAGCGGATTCTGGGTGAGGAAACCGAGCCTTAGAATGGGATGTCATGGAAAGAAAAGCACACACATTTTATTCACCAAAAGGTTATCACAAGAAACAGCACAACTACAATGATTATTGTCATTGACATGTTACATGAGCTTGGATCTTGATGGGCAACTTCAGTTCTCGTTGCAGAAACTTCCAGTCCAGCGCCAGCCCATCTGGCAGCGGTGGCAAGAGTTGTCATACCAGTACCAGTTGATCGGGCAGCGTTGGCAAGAATTGTTGTACCAGTACCAGCCAAGCAGGCAAAGGACGCAGTGATTTCCATCCCAGTGCCACCCCGGCTTGCATTGCCCCTGGGCGCTCGCACTTGCAATTCCTCCAATGTCAACTCCCACCAGGAGCACCACCACAAGCATCGCTAACAGCATCTTGTTGCTCGCCATCTTTTTTAAGAACGCCTCTTGCTTTGATGTGATCCCAGACCTGTGAACGAGATTGGAGAAAGCTAGAGAAACTTGGAGAGGCTTGAGTGTGAGCTTTGATGTGCTTGAGTATAGAGTGGGAGGATTTATAGTGCAGGAGAGCGTGTTATAGTTCAGTTCCGGATAACTCGCTGACTTTTTCGACGTTGAAAAGTAAAATGTGAAGCCATGCGGATACGGATGTAGATCTTCGACCGTGTCAAGAACGAAGTCAGACGTTTTGGGTATTTGTCCTTTCATTGTAGTAAAAAACATTAATGTCTTACAACGTCTGGGTTTGCCAAAACATAATTCTTGCAAATGCTATGCTTGAGAATTTTTTTAGATTCATGTCTAATGAGGAATGTTATTGAATGAATTTCTTCCGCTTTTAGTGACCTCAGCTCCCAGACTGCATTTTTACCTAGATTTGCCTGTGCACGTAGACAAGGAACTCCACATAAGACGAGCCCAGCCCGCTCTTGTCCTCGATCATGAAGGAGTGGAACATCATCTCTGTAACAAAACCGAATGAGCAAGAGTGCCTCGAAAAAGAAAAAAATGAGAGTGTTTGATCACCTAAAGGATCTCCCCGCTTCAGCAAATGCAACCTAGAATAGCAAGCATCCGCATTAGAAAGACTAGTGAGAGTTTTCTTTTATCGAAACATACCGCAGGTAAGAGCAGTGTTGGCGACGGATATCGTTCACCATCTTGTTCAGCAAAATTGATGGCTCGTTATCGTACTCTTGCAACAAAAACTGCAAAAGAGAACAAGAGTAAGAAAATTACGAGTCATACGAGCGAGGGAATGAAGTACCTGTCCGGGAATCACTTCGTTCACAGACCGCACTTCAAAGAGTTGATGAAGCAGCTCAGAGGAGACAGCCTTCCCTGCGTATAGAAAAGCGTCCTCACCGGTCTCCAAAAGAAAGATTCCTTCTGGGTCCAGGTTCTCGCTTGATAGAGGAAGCGTTGGTGGTAGACTCGACTCGTCCAGCTGTGCAAAATGCGCTTTAATCAGAGTACCAAAGAGATAACTAGTACCTTTGGTATGTTGTGGATGGAAAATAGTCTGGGATACACCAACGGTATCGCGAGGGATGCCGAGATACTTGTAGCTCCCATAAGCCAGTAAGCTCTTTCATCAACACGAGCATCTTGCCGGAGACCCACGCTCTTTGTAAGAGCTGTAAAGAAGGAAACGAGATAGTGAAAAGTTTATAAGAAAAACGACACAAAACTTACCGAGTGTATTTAAAAGAATTTCAAATTTTATGATGGCATAGGGGTGATGGACGATCTTTGAACCTTAATAGTCATCCTAATGTAGAATCATCCTATAGTGATAAAGATTATTTTTTGTGAGAAGTAACCTTTAGAATAAAGGATAAAATTTTAAATGATACATTACCTTGATTGATCCAAAAGATAGAGTTTCTTCAAGCCATTCATGTTGTTTTCTTCACAAGCAAAGGTATTTATAGTAGGATGACACACTCAACATTAGTAATTTGTAGTGCATATGAATTTAGAGCCAAACTCCAAATCTGTTGTGCTATAAAACGAAAGTCCAGTACAATCCCACAAGCACTAGCTCCCCGTATCCAACACTTGCATGCAAAATGGTGTCAGATAGAGTCTGGCACAATTTTGGCATACCAATGTCTTAACGCGAGGAAAAAGGTACCCCACTGATTAGAGTAGCATGGAGCTTGGGCTTAAACCCAAGCCAGACATAGAACAAGGAGTGACACAGCCTAGCAAGAGCCAAACTAATGTTTTAGATGATCAAATATACATTTTAACCACTATTCCTACTATACATTTGGAACCCCCTATAACCACCCCCCCCCCCCTTCACCCTAAACCTCCTTTAGTACCAAGAGTTAGTTTCTGGGACAAACTTGAAACTTATTAAATATGGAATGTCCTTAGATTGTGAATTTGAACACAGGACGAACACCATTGTGTTTGGGCCAATATCTACATTTCGTAGATATGTCAAATGAGCGAATCTAGACACTTTCCATGAATAGCATTTAGGATTGAAATGAGACTAATACAAAGGGTATGATGTTTGGTAGACATGGTAAACTATCATCTAGCGATATTGAGAAACTAGTCTCAACACACGAAGGTTCTTGTCACTAGTCAGTGCAAGACATAACGAGATAGGAACTTCTTACCAGGCTAAGTATGCTTAGTTAATAACACATAAGAATTCCGTCCTTATGCTTGTCCACTCTAAGTACACTCAAAATGCCTAGTTAACTCCACTAGCACAACAGGGGCCACCAAAGGGATCCAACTATACCGACTTCCTACCGTTATGGCAGTAAGGAAAGAGTATCCGTAAGGACTGGCCGACAAATATCTTTCGATACCCAAAGTCACATTTGCGGAAGATCGATGTCCTCATCGGTGCATACCCGAGTTTAGCAAACCGTTAAGGAAACAACTCTGAAAGTTAATGAAAAGCACACTATATGGGAAACACACCGACTTAAATGAGTTATGGAACGACCTCTCCTTTACGTCCAAAGATGTTATGACCTAGACACCCTTCGACCGTTGCTAACAAGGAAATGACTAATGGAGTTAGCCACCCTTACTGCTCCAAGTACCACTCAGCTTACAAAGGAGTGATACATCCTTGCCCGCAGGGACATAGGGAGAAGGCCAGAGGCCCAACTTCCCCTGAGCAAAGGAAGATTTAGATAACTATTATAAACTGGCAGATTAAGTTGTTTACATGACCATGCCCCTTTTCAAAAAAATGAGTCATCGAGAGAGAGGCAGGGACATGTGATCAGTCTATAATAATTATCCCCATAGTTATGGATTAGACCCTTGCACCGAAGTGCCGAAGTTAGCCTACCAAAACTGACCCAAGTATAGAATATAGCTGATCATTTCTGTGCATGGGCAAAATTCTTTGGAGGAAAGACGTGGATCCACATAGGAGTTCGCAATTAATCTCCCAGACAGGATCACCACGATCTATACGGGAGATATCACCAAGTGCTACGAGGCCATCCCCCTTGAGGGAGAACAAAGCCTTATGACGGCTATGACACATCTTGTCAACTTACCCTTCGCGCATCAAAATCACCTCCAAAAAGACCTTTTTTCTAATCCAAAAGAAGAACAATGATCTCGAGGCCGAATGGAAACCTCTGCACCACTCATTAGTAAAGGCAACCAGAATGGATCCAACAAAAGTCATCGAGCTAAATAACTTTATCATCCGGAACACATATGTCTGGTTGGGAAATAGAGTATGGAGACAAGTATGAGGAATTCCCATGGGCTTCTCATGTTCACCTTTGTGGTGTAACTTGCCTTCAGACATGGATGATCTGGTTTTGATAAAAAACCCCATGATCCTCCGATTCCTCGACCCTGATCAAATTGAGTCCAAAGGGAATCCGTTTGCCATGCAAAATGAGATGGACAAGATGTTCCATCCATTCATAGGCACAGACGGCTCGCTAGTGAACTTGTCTACTCATTTTCTAAGCCTTCAGATCCAGGTCATACAGGTTGATGGCCTATCCTGAGCTTTGCCCATCACCTCAGTAGCTCTAGACCAACCTTGGCGTAGTTGCTCCACATAAGTCTCAATAGCCGAGACCAACACTTCGGACATTGGTTCCGGTACAACAATCTGTTGAGGCACCCCATAAGCATTCCTTTGTAGCATCTCCCATGAAGAACAGCCAATAGTGCTGTGAAACATGTTGTTATAGCAGATTTCCGCTGTGTCTAAATGCTCAACCCAGTTGCATTGGTCTGCTGCAACATAGTACCGCAGATAATCCTCAACTTGAGCATTCACACATTCGGTCTACCCATTAGTTTGAGGATGATAAGCCATATTACACTTCAATTTAGTACCAAACAATTGGAATAGTGTACCCCAAAACTTCCCCATAAACCTCAAATCTCTATTCGAGATTATCTCTTTGGGAAGACATGAACCCACACTACTTCATGGAAAAAGTGCTTTGCTACTTGTTTCGCATTCATTGTTTCCACAGTTGGAATGAAGTGTGCAATTTTCGATAACCGATCCACAACCACCATCAAAGTATCATAACCCTTAAACTTCGTCAAGCAAGTGACGAAATCAAGTGTCCCACTTTGAAATGGCCATGCCGATGCTAGAATGCACTGCAACTTTCCAGCCTACTTCTTAGTTCTGTGCTTACATTACTGGCATATAGGGCAGGAACGGACATAATCCGCTACATCACCTTCTATACCAGACTAAAAAAATCCCTTTTTCAACGAAGCTAGAGTCTTTCGCTTTCCACCATGTCCCGCTGCCGGAACATCATGATGTTCCCGCAAAAACAACTGTTGCAGATCCTTAGAGGGAAGATACAATCTTTCTTGCTTATAGAATATAAGCCCATCCCGAACTAAGAAGTGAAGTTTCACATTGGTTCGATTAGCAACTTTTGCCACTTCGCTACCAGGGTTCTGCTTCAACAACTCCGTACGGTGCAAGATTGCCTTCGCCAATAGATCACTTCCATACAAAACCCAAACATCCTCCAACCAGTCCGAACTAATTGCCGATATTGCCCAGAACTAAGTTTGATGACTCAATGCATCAAGAACAATATTGTCTTTACTAGGTTTATATATGATTTCAATATCATATCTAGCAAACTTCTCTTGCTAATGAGCTTGCTTCGGCGTAAGCTTAGGCTGTGTAGCAAAGTAACTTAGTGTGTTACTATCTATATAAACCTTGGTATGTCTACCCAAGTAGTGTCGCCAATGTTCCAAGGCCGACACTATAGCAAACATCTCTTTCTCATGTGTTGGCCATCTTCGTTAAGTTTCATCCAATTTCTTGGAATAAAACGCAACCATGTCACCTTAGCATAACACCAACTGCTTTGTCACAATCTTGTTGCAACACAGCACCAATAGCATAGCCAGATGCATCACAATGCACTTTGAAGGGTTTATCAAGATCTAGGATCCTAAGAATAGGAACTATAGTCAAGATCTCCTTCAATCGTACAAAACCACATTGATAAGTTGGTGTCAAATGAAATGGTATACTACTCTTCATTAACTCAGTCAACAGAAGAGCTATTGTTGCAAAATTGCGGACAAACTTGCGATAGTATCCCGCCAAACTGAGAAAGGAACGAACATCTAATATAGTGGTCGGGACTTCCTAGGACTTCACCACTTCCACCTTCTTTGGATCCACCTCAATTACGCCACCACCAACTATATGTCCAAGAAAGTTTACGCACAATTGTCCAAAAGTGTATTTACTTTCCTTAGCATACAATTTGTGTTCGCGCAACTTTTGAAACACCAGCTCTAAGTGTTTCAAATGATCCTCCAACGTTTCATTAAAGACTAGAACATTGTCGATATATAGGACAACAAATGTGTCCAAGTAATCCTTGAATATTCTATCCATCATAGTGCTGAACATTGCCTGAGCATTGCATAACCCAAATGGCATGACAAGGAACTCATAAGATCCGTACCAAGTCTTAAAGGCTGTCTTCTCCACATTCTGATCTGCCACCTGTATCTGATGATACCCGGATCGCAAATCAAGTCGCATAAAATACTTGGCCTTTAAGAGTTGATAAAAAATGTCATCAATGCAAGGTAAAGGATAACTGTTTTTAACTGTGATCTTATTGAGTGCCCAATAGTTGATACACATCTTCATAGTTCCATTTTTTTTCATAACCAAAAGTACTGACGCTCTATAAGGTGACTTGTTTGGTCGGATATGACTTTTGTCAAAAATCTCTGTGAGTTGTTTCTTGAGTTCAACCATCTCCTTGATGTTCAGACGATATGGAGCCTTTGTAGGTGGTGTAGAACCCGGAATGACCTCAATCCGATGATCAACCTCATGGCTAGGAGGTAGCTCTGGTGGCAAATCTTTCAGAAAGATATCCTGATTTCTTGCCAACAACTCTAATATCTTCTTTGGTACAGGATCAACCCCATCACCAATTCGAATTGAGTCACCAACTCCCTCAACTTCCATCACTTGAACCCAAAAGGTCCGAAATCCCTTCTTAGTTGCTTTTTGAGCGGCTCTCACAATCATGAACTTGGCATCCCAATCCTTTGAGGAGTGCTTTTGCAATTGGAAGGACACATTAGGACATCCTTTTGACTTCAACGTGATATGACTTTGTCCAGCACTATAAATCCCTTTAACATATTTGTTGAAGAAATCCCTACCAAACACCATCTAAAAATCTAATATCTTCAACACTACTAAGTCCACTCTTTCTTTCCACTTGGATATTTTTATTAGAACATCACTCAAAAATTTTTTGGCTACTTGCCCACCTTCTGCAAACTAGAAGTGCATAGGCGACATCTACTTAGCATTCAATCCTAACAACTTAACTAAGTCTTCGGATATCACATTGTGCATAGCTCCTGTGTCAATCATCACTTGGATTTGGTGTTTGCGGACAAAGCCTACCAGATATATGAACAGATCAATGTTTGCATTGACTGCAAGAAAAACTTGACGAAAGTAACTCACCTCCTCTTCCTTATAATCTGCATTGACCAACTCGTCAACCCCTTCAACTTCACCACCACCGTCTTCCCTCATGACATTAACAAGAGACCCTGTCTTATGCTAGTTGGGACATTCCGAGGACGTATGTCCTGACTCTCCACAATGGAAACAATGACCCACACTACCCGTTCCGCTAGGAGCAGGTTTTGTAGGTTGTTGCTGCTTGTACCCACCAGGAGGAGGAACAGAGGGCATAAGACTAGAAGAAGTTGCTAGTGGCCTCCAACCACCACCACCTTTGTTAACTGTTGCTTGTGAGCCTCCAAGGTGGAACTTGCCTTCCACCCTCTGTTTCCAATCACTTTGTTTATTCCCAGAATTTTTATTCTTATCCGAGGTACCAGCATATGGTTGATATTGTTCTATGAGCGAGTGACTAAATGCAACTTACTGTGCTGCGTCCTTACACTCTAGATACATATTTGGCTTAAACTTCAAAACCTCATTGTGAGAAAGTGAACTTAAACCCTTTAGGAAATAACTTCAAGCATCTTCATCACTCATATTTGCAATTATAATGTGCTTCTGAGAAAACACATTAACGTAATGCATGAGGTCCCCTTGCTGCTTTAACTGCCGAAGTCTCAAACCAAGATTATTCGGCAAGTATTCTTTACGGATACAAGACCACATCTTGGTCCAACTTTTAGTCTGCTCTTTTTCAACACACACCTAGTGCCACCAAGTTTTGGCATGATCGGTGAGGAAGGATTGCACATACGCAACTTTTGTATGATCATCTGTGTCTGCCGCTATGAAATAGTTTTCTATATCGTAGACCCAATCTTCCAAAACTTGCTAGTCCCACATGCCTCTGAAGTTGGGTGGTTTCGGAGGCTTAAACTTTGAAACTCGTGCAATCGGGGGCGGTTGTAGAACTTCATCGTCCTCAAAACTTGAAGAGGAGTCCGGTTTCTTAGGTTTAGTTGGTTTAACTACCTCAACTTCTTTCTTCCTCTTCTTGTTCTTCTTTTTCAATTTGCAAACTTCCCTTTGCAAATTCTCAATCTTGATTTCCTGAGCCATATGCTGCAATGCTGCAGAATCTGGCTCTTCCTTTTCTGACTTAACCTCAGCCTCTTCCATAACATCTCTAGCAAGAGTTTCCTCCTCTCGATTCACCCGTTTAGAAGTTTCAGCATCATCAGCACAATTCCTTTTCACCATCCCACTAGTTGTATGCATGCCTCTATTAGTAACTGAACATGCATATAACGTTCTTACCAAATGGTGCAATCCAATTAATCCTACATAAGTCGCTTTGGATCTCCTAGAAGAGTCTCTCCATATGCAACATGAGTCAGAAAATCCGACAAAAGTTGGATAGGAATCACTGAAACAATTTCTCTGATACCAAATGTAGCACACCTGAATTTGGAGCTAAACTCCAAGCCTGTTGCGCTACGAAACGAGGGTCAAGTACAATCCCACAAGCACTAACTCCCCATATCCAACACTTGCACACAAAATAGTGTCAGATGGAGTTTGGCACAATTTTGCATGCTGGTGGCCTAATGCAAGGAGGAGGGTACTCCATCAACTAGAGTAGCATGGAGCTTGGGTTTAAACCCAAGCCGAACGTAGAACAAGGAGCAACATAGCCCAGTGAGAGCCAAATTAATATCTCAGGTGGTCGGACATGCATTCCAACCACTATCCCTACTATACATTTGGAACCCCTTATATTTGAATGTGTTTTGTGGAGGTAAGAGGAAGCTTCAATTTAGAAAAGCTGGTATTTTCAGTGATAATTACATGACTTGATTCATGCTTTTGCATATGGAGTAGGCTTGGATTAGAGTTGGCAACTGCAATAGTTTTCATCAAAGATCCCAATGTTAATCTTTTTTTCAGTTGCTTTGAAATGATTTCTTTCACTTTGCAGGTAAATAGATGCATAACTCCTTCATGGAAACTGTGGAAGAACATAAAGTTCATAGTAAGTACTACTAAGTGTTTTGTTTTTCTTCTTCTATTGACAGCTAGAAGTCATCACATAGGTTCTTCCCACATTTACAGTTCTTTTCAATAATAGGCTTGCTGGTGATATTTACAGCCTCAAGTAACACTGCCAGCCTGGACAGAGGATTTTTTCAAAAAAAACTTTTATGGAAAACTTTTATGGCAAAATTTTAGGAAGAATGACAAAAATTTCTGGTGAAATGCTAATGATTTTTTTTTTACACATAACATAAAAAGAAGCCACCTTTTCACTATACCACTTTTCATTCTAATTAGTTATTCTTAACATGTATTTTCACTTTAAAATGCATAAACATCATCTCAGTAGTATGCAGTTCCTGCTCTAATGACGTACATAATGTTTCTGATGCTGTGACTTCATAGGAGATGATTTTCCAAGGCCTGACACCGTTGTGCTCTTCACTGAATGGAGTGGAGCTTGCCATCCATCCTGAAATCAAAAAGAAGGTTGTGCAATGAGATTACTGGTATAGTTGGAAAGTCTAAAGTTGCCAAGTTTGAAAATGGTGTACCTCCAAGCTGTTGTGAAGGAAACTCTCCAGATGCATCGTTGCTCTCCTGGCCTCGGTTGGCAATTCATGATGTAAGCTTGGCTGCTCACCACATCCCTGCATAGCCATAGTAAACATGTGGTCCCAAGATCTATCCATCTGGTCTAAGCTTGAAAAGCTCAACCCAGAGAGATTGCTTAAGCAAGACATCAACATGAAAGGAATTGACTTATGTCGCACTCCATATAGAGCTGGTCGGTGAGTGTGTTTTGAGATTTTTCTCCACTTAGTGGTACTGTGATGATGCTATAGCCTCCCAAACCTTGGCAATGTCAAGCACTTGAGAAGAAGCAATCAAACTAAATCTTGCCTTCAAGGTTCTGTGATGACACCACAGCCTTACTCTAGAAATGCAACATAATCCAAATCAAACAAAATCCTGAGCGGTCCCAAACCCTAGTAATGAAAATAAAATCGAAAAGGTGCCAAAAAGGAATACATAAACCCTATGTTAAAAGGTAAATCACTATATAAATCTAGGTATCAAAGCGATCACAACACAACAAAGGATCAATGAGGAAGCTTGTGGTAGTTGCTTTCTTGGCTATATTCTTTGCAGGAGCTACTTCTTCGCGATTGTTAGCGTCTACTCCACCACGATCTCCATCGCCAAGATCTCTAGCAGTGGAGAAATCGATCTCTATAGCTGTTTCTTACACAGGAAAGGATACCTTCGCCGATGGAACCCTTTTGACCTGCCCGCAAACCGCGATTCATCCCAACGTTATGGTCCCCGGAGATGTTGATCCTGCACAGCTTTACTCCATCGTGATGATAGATAGGCGAGCTTCGCAGTCGATGTTTACATTGGCAGATCAATTCACGTACGTCCACTATTGGATCGCCAACATCCCTGGATCAAAGGTTGACGCTGGCACCATTTTGGAGGAGTATATGAGGCCTGCACCCCACGATTTCATGCAGCACAAGTACGAGTTTATACTGTATAAGCAGCAAGGGCAGATCAATACGCCTCTCGCGGATAGATTCGTCAAGGACTGGGAAGCGGTCGCAAGCGCTTACAACCTTGGCAGCCCAGTAGCAACGACTTCCTTTGTCGCGCAGCTCACCCTAAACTTTAGAACGAGAATGTTCCAGTGTTAAAAAGGTGGCTTCTTTGAATCATTGCGTGTTGTTCGAAACTAGAGAAAAGAGATTCAACTATTGTTAGAACAAGATTATAAAGGTGGCGAGATTATAGATGTAATGCTCTTTGAATTAAGAAAACGAAAATAGAGAAAAGAGATACGATTACAGTTTAGAGTGGTGTATGGTCAAGAACACTGTCCCAGATAGGACGAATTCGCCTCTCTCCTTAACTTTACACTTGAAGGAGATCCTGAAAGAAGAAGCAAACGTTACAAGGATGATCTAGCAAGAGAAACGATTGCGAGTGCTTACTGCGAGCTCTTGCCTTGTTCAATGTTACGAGCATTTCCCCGGATAGATGTGGTGCAGGAACCTGGAGCTGATCGTTGCAATTCTCATCGGATCACCGTCGCAGCCGCACCGAATTATACCTCTCACGGCATAGCTAAGCATGCAAAGTCCATGACGAATGGGACGCTGGAAGCTGTGTTTTTAAATCCCGTCACAGACGTCATTCGCAAGAACAACAAAGCTTACCCTGCATCTGCGGCGAGCTTTGGGTCCGAATGCAAGGGATTCATGTCTCAGAGTAACGCCTACATCTATGTTCTACAAGGAAAAACTAAAAATGAAAATTAATCTTTCGTTGCCTGGTTCGTCCTGATTTGATCTTCAAACTCGAAGTCTGGGGGAGTTGCGTCAAATTCTTTCTCATTGAAACTGATGGGAAATTGTGACGATGTTGGAAACGAGAAGGAGAACGGCTTTCCAGGACCTGCCTAGAATCCTCCAGCACCGCGTAAGAATACCAAAGTCCTGCAAAATTGTTGACTTAGGCTAGGCCTACTCTCTGTTCAATTATACAAAAGCTACAGCACCTTTGCAGACATAGCAGTTCCCCGGTATTGATGCAAGAGTTCCATTTCAACCACTAGAAAAGTGGTGCATAGGCCTATCATTTTTGCACATGAAAAGAAACAGTCGTACCTTTGTCGTGAAGACCTGAAATTCGTTTGCTGCTACGAACCTGAATTTACAAAGATAAAGACACTTGAAATTCAAGGAAAAAGAGAAAAGAGAAACCTCACTCGTTGGATGTGGTTTGCAAATCTCACTGTTCACCACCAGTAGCTTCGGATCAAAGCTGCAGATTATATACATTTTTTCCAGGCTAAAACAAGAGATGGCAGTTAGGTTAGGAATTAGATTTTGTAACTTTGATTATGAATGTGAGATATTGACTAAAGATATCATGTCAATCTAGAAGACGCTTGCTGTCTGATCAACCTTGGTGCCAACAAAATCTGTAGATTGTGATCCAAAAGAGATAGAGGTGGAACTGTGATGGAGAGATAGCCACAGCAGCACACTGGGAGCCAGAGGAAGGAGCCTCAGATTCAAATTATGATAGCGGCACATTGGGAGCCAGAGGAGCCAGGCAGAGATCTTCAATCCAAGAGGACTTCATCCAGATGGATGAATGTAACCTCTCATTAACTACACAAGAAGACACTCTACAGAAGTTTGGTAGTGTATTCCTAAAGAGACTATTAATGTCAAGCATGACATTCTGCCATAAATACCTTCACTTCTGGAGAACATGAAACAGATGGCTTGAAGGAACTACATCTCCACATGCAATGTGAATGGCAAAGAAAATTTACAAGAGGAGAAAGTGTAAGTCTAGATCACAAAAGGTGATTGTTTGTTCATTCTTTTTTTCTTGTGTGTTCTTATTTTCAGGATCCCATGCTTAGCATCACTCCAAAGAAGGCCAATTGGGACTTGTGTAAAGACCTACAAAGAAGCTGGAGAAATTGGAGAAACAAACAATGCATGCTATTCTAAGCTTCTATGTTCTTGAAACTTATCTTAGTTTTCTTTCTCTCTGGCAGGCTATAACAAGACTAAATTAAGTTTCTATTCTCACTTTTTTGTTCTCAAGCTTTGATATTTAGAGCTGTTTCTGCTTGAGCACTTTGACCACCAGTTCCTTAGGGTGCATAATCCTGTAGTGCTACTTTTTTAAGCCTGGCTTATCTGCTTGATAAAGAGAGGAAGTGGCTGCAATCTCGTTTCAATTTTATTTGACTAATTTTTCTTTCTTAATGGTACCTTTTTGTTTATCTAGTCCTAACCTAAATTCTAACTTCAAACACGCCACGTGGCGAACCGTTCCCGCGCGAAACGCCCTTGGCGCCAAAAATCTTTTAGAAAAAATTCCCTCTAGGGCACACGGAGAGAGGAGGAATATGCCTCGCGTGGAATGCGTGCTTTGCAAGAGGCTCCTCTCAGGGTACGAGTTTCGCTCCTACGCGGTGGAGTTCGCGTATTGTGATCGATGCCACAGGGGCCGGATCCACAGGCTGGAGTCGCTGGTGGGGAGCTTGCAAGCCGCGCAGCAGCGCCTCCGGGACGAGGAGCGCCGCCTGCAAGCCGTGGCGCGCCAGGCCGAATTCCTTCGCGCCTGGGACCAGGACACCCTCGATTTGCCGCTGTCGGATGTGACGCTCAAGGCGTGTGATGGGCCGGATGTGTGCGCGCACAAGGCGATCCTGGTAAGCGATCTTTCTCTCAAGTCCTAGCTTAGCATCTAGTTTATTTCTTTCCTTTGGTTTCCTTTGGCTTTTGATAATAATGCGTGCTTGATTGTTCTTCGTGATCTTCCTGGAATGAGATTTTCCGGTTCTTTGTTTGTTCCGGGTTTTTGTTTCCTTTAGAAGTCGGGAAAAACCATTTTTCTGCAAGGGCTCCTCTCTTTTTCTTTGTTCTGATGAAAATGTTTTCTTCTTCCAGTTTCTTTTGTTGGTTGTTTGTTTTTTGCTTTCGCCTTCCCTGAAAGCTTTGGTCGTTTGTTTTTTGCTTTTGCCTTCCCTGAAAGCTTTGTTCTAAACCTTTTGCGTGAGAGAGAACGGGATGAGAGGTTTTCTACGTTTTTTGCTTCGAGTTCTTTTTTTTTTTTTTGTGTGTGTGTGTGTTCCTTGAAAGCTTTGTTCTAAAGCTTTTGAGTGAGAGAGATGCTCAGCAGTGCAGCCTTGCCAAACAAAAAGCTCTCAATCCCACATGTTTTTTCACATGTGAGCGCCCCTGTGGTTTTTGTTTGTCTGCCTGTTTCTAGCGCAGGCGGGGAAGTCACCTGTGTTTAAGGCCATGTTTAGTGCTCAAATGAAGGAAGCCCAAAGCGGTGTCGTCCGAATCGACGACTTCTCGCACGATGTGTTGGAAGCGTTTGTGCGCTTCTTCTACACCGCCACAGTGTGTCCCGAAGTGCTCAAGAAACATGCCGCGTCTCTCTTCTGTGCTGCAGAGAAATACGGCGTCAAGCTCCTCAAGGCCGTGTGCGAGGAGTTTCTAGTCAGCAACGTCTCCCGGGACAACGCCATCAATCTCTTGGACCTGGCTCGAAAGTATGACTCGGAGACTGTCAAGGACGCGGTGCTCCGGACGGCCTCCATGGACATGCAAGTGTTGCCGACGTTCGGGGACTACAGCATGTACGTGGAGAAGGATCCCAAGCTCCTCGTCGAGCTCTACGAGGGGCTTGTCAAGCGGATGTCACGCAAGAGAAGCAGGATTGTCGCAGGTAGTAGTATACTCACTTTGGCTTTCGCAACGTTTAGCTTTGGTTTCCAGGATTTCTCTTTTGCTCTCTTCGATCAAGCAGTAGTGACTAACTTTATTGGTTTTCTTTCCAGATGATGGCCAAGGGGACTCGTCCAGAGCTAAGATTGCTGCCATCCAGAGAAACGAGGAAGAAGTAGCGCCTGGGTCATGACAAGAGGGGAAACAACGCAAAGTTCTCGTCGCCTGGCTCGCGCTCGTGATCACGACAAGTAAGCTCCTTGTTATTACGCTTGAGAAGATCGAAGTTTTCCTCGTTCCAGATCAATCATTGAGCTACTCCTGAATAATTCTCGATAAAAAAAAAACGCCTGAGCGAGCGAGCCCGAGAATGCGATTGATAGGCAAGGCAAAACAAAGAAAAAATCTCGCAAAGTGAAATGTGGGAACCATGGCTTGGATTTTTTCCTAGAGCACCCGGTCTATATTTTCCCACTTCTCTCTTGGTCTACTTCCTGCAGCTTTGGAAGCCATAAACCTGCCGTGCTTTCGATCAATCAGCGGACTCCACGTGGCAGTGATATCTCTTCCTCCTTGCGTGGTGATCGTTTGCCCTGGAGCTAGGGCTCTTGGGAGAGAGATCCTCGCATCGATCGATAGCTCGCGCGCTCATGGCGTCCATCGCGATTACAACGATGGCGCTCCAGCAGCCCCAATTCTTGCAGCAGCAGCAGCAGATCTCCGCGATTCCCAGGAGGAGCTTCTGCGCGGCGGCGCGAGGGGGAATGGGGGGGATTCGATTGGCGTCGCGGAGGAGGAGGATGGCGACGACGATCGCGTGCGCGAGCCCGCTGGAGGGTAAGGTGGAGGAGAGCATCAAGCAGGCGGAGGAGGTGTGCGCGGAGAATCCAGCGTCGGCCGAGTGCGTGGTGGCGTGGGACGAGGTGGAGGAGGTGAGCGCCGCCGCGTCTCACCAGAGGGACAAGGACAAGGGCAAGGATCCGCTGGAGGCGTTTTGCAAGGACAATCCAGAGACGGATGAGTGCCGGGTCTATGACAATTGATCAAGGAGGAAGATCGCTCGCTACTCTGGGAATCTAATCGCTCGCTCGCTCTCTTTCCAGATAAGTAGAGAATTCTATATGATCTTCTTCCTCCTCTCCTTCTTTCCTTCTTGGCTTGGGAAGATCTCTTTCGGTGAAGAATGTGTACATTGTTTCATCTTCAATGGATGGATTGCTTTAGTAACTTCTCTACTGACGATCAAAGTTCTCAAAGAAGAATCGCCCATGATACTCTTGGATTTCTATCACAAGGATTGATTTTTCTTTTAAAGTTCCAAAAGCATGATCTTGACTGGAAAAGCCACAGCTCTATTATAGAGTTTGATTTTTCTATCAAGGTCTCAAAAGCATGATCTTGATTGGAAAATCCACAGCTCTATTATAGAGTTTGATTTTTCTATCAAGGTCTCAAAAGCATGATCTTGACTGGAAAATCCACAGCTCTATTATAGGGTTTGTTTTTTCTATCAAGGTCTCAAAAGCATGATCTTGTCTGTAGAAAATTTCTGGAGTTCTTCTCATTTTAATTTTCTTTCAAGGTCTCAAAAGCATGACCTTGTCTTTCTAAATTTCTTGACTGGAAATCCCACAGCTCTATCATTGTATGGAGTCCAAAGTTTCGAGAAAAAGTTGGCTCGCTCATCCACTAGCACAATATCTCTTCTACGCAGATACTTATCACCTACGTACACCCGAGAGATTTGCACCAAGCTCTGGAACAATGAGATATCAGAGAAGAGGAAACCAAAGCTAGAAAAACTTACCAGGAACAGGAGGAGTGCTTGACGCAAGCGCAGTTCTTCGCGCCCAGCTCCTCCGCGACGCAGGGAGCCACGATTTTCCCGTCCGGGAAGAGCCGGCTCCGGCTCTCAATCAGCTCCTTGAGGAAAACTTTGAGCTTGTCCACCGTGACGCTGGGCATCACCACCGCGTGCGCAATCTTGCCTTGGCACGCGAGCTGCCACTTTCGAACAAAGGCTTCGTCCTGCGGCCTCTCAAACACCACGGTGCTGCTGAGCTCGTTGAGCATGGCCCCGAATCCGGACTCCCGGAGGCAACCGGCCAAGTAGTGCGCGTTTGCCAGGCACTTCTCCACTTCCTTTTTGAAACCGCGGTAGCCTTTGCGGTTTAGAGTGTACCAGAGGAAGAGTGGTGCGTGGCCATTGCGGCTTCCCATGATGGTCGCGTCCCTGGATGCCAGATACTCGACGTTCCTGGACAGCGTGTTGATGTGCTCGATCCTGGTGATTTGGATGCCGCATGGCATCGGGCAGCCAACGAACTTGTGTCCCGAAACGCTGACACTTCCAATAGGCTTTTTGAAAGACACTTTTGGTGCCTGGAAAGAAGAGAAAAAACACGCCTTGCGCTTAAGAACACGAAGAACATGAACTTTGTGGAGCTTACTCTCTTCACGAACGGCATCATGAGCCCGAAGAGAGCACCATCACAGTGGATGTAGAAGCGGTCCTGGGAGAAGCCACAGTCTTCCAGTGTTTTAATTACACCGTCAAGATCGTCCACTGCTCCTTTGACAGTGGTACCTGAAACAGTACTATGAATCAATATCCGAGAACTAGACAATAGAACTTTCACTCACTCGCTCTCTCACTCACCTATGTTAACGTTCACAATGGCTGGTTTGTCTTGGTTTTCCAGCAGTCGGCGCTGAAAATCGGCACAGTCGATCTCGCCGGATAGAAGTGTGTCAACCTTCACGACTTCCATCCTATACATACGTCCTGCCTTAAATACCGAGTAATGCGAGTCTTTGGAGGCATAGAGGATGCCATCCGGGAAAACTTCTCTCCTGTGGGAAAAAGAAGTACCAAAGTAAGAACAAGTCCGTGAAGAAGAAAGGAAAGAAATAAGTTTACCCGACCAACAAGCCGTGAAGATTTCCCTCCGTCCCACAGTTTGTGATATATCCCCAGTACTCGTTCTTCTCCAGCTCCCACAATCTCGCAAACCAATCCAAAACACCGACCTCGAATTGCCGAGAATGAACACCATAGTTGCTCTCGATGAAAGGATCTCCCAGATTGTTGATGGAAAAATGCTGTAGCTGCGAGAGAGCACCGTAGTCGAAATCCAGGTTGTATGGATACCCTGCATTCCAATCGCAAGAGCTCAAACAAACACTCCAAAGCAGCAAGGAGGAAGAAGAAAATTTCTTACCCAGGTGATATTTCGTCCTTTCTACCAGCGTCTTCCGGTAGCGCGCAAGAACACCAGCCATGTACACATCCTTATCGCCGGTCTCCTCGTCGTCGTGCTCGGGCTCCGTGATCGAGAAACACTGGTCGTGCAAATTCCTGCCAAGAACAATCTCCCGCTCGCCCCGCAGCTTGCCGATCGCATCGGCATCCTCGAGATCCGGCTCAATGCCGCAAGAATCGATCGAAATCTCCTCTGGAAGGACCGCTGCTGCCGCCTTATCGTGCAATGCGGGCGCCATAGCTACCATTGCGGAAGAACCCTAGCTGGTTTTTTAAAAGGAGAAAAAGATATTACAGACACGCCATGGACACGTGGCTACCGACACATACGTACAGGAATCGGAATCTTGGCGATTCACATGAATCTCCGTACTGGAAGAATCCTTGCTGGTTATCGCTCGTTGGCCTGGCCTTACAGTTCTTCCACCACACACTGCTGGAATTTCTCCGCGGCTTTGTCTCGATCTTCCATACGACCGATCGAGTTAAACGTAGTGGCCAGCAAGTAGAAAGCTTCGGATGCCTGGTCTTTGTCCTGGAAAAAGTGAGGAGCGATTGAAATCAAGGCCTTGCCAGTAAGTATCAAAGTCTCTTACTTCTAAATTCATGAATTCTTCCGCGGCGAGTTGGAGTGGATCAAGTACAAGCTCTGGAGCTGTAGCCACTGCAAACAAAAGGAGAAGACTACGTAAGTCCGGAAAGTCTAGCAAAGAAGAAAATGATACCTGAGAAGTCTGTGCTGCTTAAGTAGCACCGCGCAATGCAGAGGTTGGTCCGCGCACGAAGCTCGAGGCTGCCATGGCCGAGGACAAGTGGTAAGCTTTGCTGGAGAAGGTCGAGTGCTCGTTGAGCGTGGTCGGCTCCAAGGTCCAGCCAAAGTTCTGCTAAGCTGACCCGGGACGCCGCATGGAGAAGGTCCAGGTTGAGTGACTGGCTGAGTGTTATGCTGCCTAGTACGTATGGTAGCCCCGTGACAGCACTCCCGGATTTCTGGACGGACAAGAGTTCTTTAGAATGAGTAACAGTATCGAAAAGAAAAAGGAAAGAATCAAGACCTTGTGAATCTCAGCAATAAGAAGTAAGACTTTGACAACGTGTAGCTGCATGTCATACTTGTAGCACAAAGCGAACAGTTCTCCTGCTGAAGTCGCTGCCTGCCATAGCCAAGACACGTTACCAAAGCAAACAGGAGCGCCAGCCAAACGTGTACCTCACTGTAGTTTTTACACGCCAGAAGCGTTAGTGCGTGGCGATAACTAGCTTCAAACTTTAGTTCCATGTCAACGCCTAGGACTGGCGAAGCCATTGCCGCAAGCTCGGAGCATGCTACCCATGCAAGCCTGGTATTTCCACTGCAGGTTTGATGAGTCAGAAACATCACAAAGAAGGTTTATTCTAAACATACCGGTTAATAGCCTGACTATGAATAAATTGAAGTTGAACTGATCGCAGAGAAGATCTAGCATGAAGTGGAAACTTCTTCATTGCTTGCTCCAGCGCAGTTAAAGCGACTGAAACAGCAAAACTTTTACGTAAAAGGCCAAGGTGAAAGCTTAATGATACCTCTATATCCCTTATGAGCTGCTAAATGATGGGCAAGCTTTACATAGGCTACCGATAAATCATCTGCACTGGACAGAACAAGAGTTGGAAAAACATTTCCACTCAAGCGTAATCCACGGCCAAACCTTGCGGATTTGGAGTAGCAGTACGCATGAACCAAGGTACTCGCGCGCATCATCGGATCGCTTGTATAAAAGAGTTTCAGAACGATGTACAGACAAACAAAACAAACGACATACCTGCCATACAACTCCCACGAACAAGATCGAAGAAGATACGAGGATCCAGCCAGCTTCAACAGTGATTCTGACAAAGGTCCCAGCCTTCCTGTTTGAGTGTTTCCGGGCATTCCAGGTGCTTGACCGAAAGCCCCAGAAGTGATCCGCTGCGACCCGGATGACGACATACTGTGCACCAGGTCGCCTAGAAGATATGGACTGATTCTGAGAGTCTGGAAGAAACACGTTAGCTAATATAACTAATCCAAAGTATTACCTTGCAAACATCAACTGGCGATGTCCCAAGTTGTTCGGAGCTTCTCAGCCCTCCGATCAGAGGCAACCTGCGAACATGCTACGCAGCATATCATCTTCAATCATCAATAAATATGTACTAAACCTGATATTCTGATTACCTGGAGATCAAACTTCGCTAAAGCCAAGCGACTGAATGCAACTAGATTGGGAAGTTTCAGCTCTAATGCTCGTTTTAAGCACCGCTTTAAAGAAAGAAGCAGATGCTGCTGAGCAGCGAGCTGTGGACCAATACTACGATCAAAGTCGCCGATTGCACCAGCCTTTGTAACTTCGGCAGCAACACCCACTTCCGATAGTAAGTGGCACAAAGCAGCCAAAGAATGCGCAAGACAAGCATCATCGTTATTCTGCATGGAGAAAGTTAGATGGATTCTGAGAGCAGAAAACTTGTACTTGTTGAGCAATGCGAACAGTTTCACTGAGAGCCTGCATGCAAACAAAACACAGTTCAATACATTCAGGACTCTTAACAAACACTTGCCTGTAACGCTTGAGTGACGTGACCAAAGTGTGCGTGCATAGATCCAAGAGTGAGAAGGCCAGCTTGGAATCTTCCGACACTTGCGTCGATGCCGGGTGCGATGTTTCCTCGTCCCGCACTAAAATAAAAGAATATTAAGATTAAGATCAAGTGAAACACGTCGCAGGCCCTACCTATAATCAAAGTACTGATGGAGTCTGCTCATGGCAGCTGGATAGTCTCCATGGTGAATAGAGTTAAGATACTGAAGATAGTGGACCTGCTCAACACGTTTTACAAAACCTGTCAACGGTATAAAAGCGACGCGTACCCGGTGCATCTCGGGAGCCAAGTTTTCTATAAGATTGAGCTTAGTGTCCAGATCTACTTTGTTCGTTGTTCCAAGTTCTCTAAGAAAGGAAGTAAGCGAACCACTAAAAAACTAATAGGACTCTTGAAAACTTACTTGGCTATAAGTATGGCTTGGTCTTTCATGAAAGCTTCAACCTGACCATATGTCCGCAGAAAACTACCCTGTGTTGCATGCTCGCCCCTGCTTGCAGCATCACCAAATGCAAATGCAAACCCACCGTCTCGAACACCTCCACCGTTTCCCACATGGTTTGCACCAAAACCTTCGAGCTCCTGCATGTCCGTGAACTCTTGCAGTTCCAGCTCTTCACTTCCTGCAGTCGCTCAAGTTAGCTGGGACAAAAAGATCCATTGACCTTACCTTCAGTCGGAATCAATGGAACTCCGAATGCCCGCCGACCATTTCCATGTCTTTCCCTGCCGTGAACGGGTGTCACGGAGGCGATGACATTTTCGTCTTCATCGTCTTCTAGCCGATCTTCTTCTTCGTCTTCATCATCATCACCTTCTGCTTGCTGGCAAGACAAGGAATCTTTTGCAACAATGTTTCCATCACCAATACTTAAAGCCGGCCGACGATATGCATCAAGCTCAGCTAGAAGTCGGCACGTTCCCTGGAAACACGAAAAAAACAGAAAAGCAGTCAGCGTAAGATCCAACTAGATCTACAGTAAGAAAATCAACCGAGTGAAGATCCATCTAACTCTAAAAAAAAGTAAAGAACATAAAACATAAAAGAACATAAAAGTAAAAAAAGAGAAAAGAACATACCTCGAAGGATAGAATGTTGAATGACAAGATGCATCTTCGCAAGAACTGTCCCAGCGGGCTATTGTGTTCTACCAGCAATGAATCTTCGTTGCCACCACCGCGCTCAGGAACTGTGTATGGAGCCGGGACAACAATCTCTGGAACATCTCTATTTAAACCGCAAGAACTTTGCAAACAAATAGCTTACCTCTCAGTCCCAGCACAACAAAGGTAAACAAGTCCTCCGGCGATGAAAATCCCAGCAATCGACTCGCCAGCTGCTCGGCAATCACCTCGCCAATGCTGCCAAGGCACTCCTTGAGCTGCATTCCCAGGTCCTCGAGCGTCGGCTCCAAGAATCCATCGCAGGCCTGCGTCTAGGATTGCCGCATTCTCGTTTTGGATCGCAGTGCTTACCTTGGCCAATCCGAGCAGGAACAGCGCCAGCTGATGCCGCACCGCCGCCGGCAGAGGGAATGGAGGCGTGAGCGCGGGCGGCGCCGCGTAGAGCTGGAGAAGCACGCACATCGAGAGCTTGTGGGGCGTCAAGACAAATCCCGCTGCCATTCCTCATGAACCCTAAAATTTCTCCCCAAATATTTTAGGGTTTATCGGATTTGGATCGGAGCGATCGCAGGTCAAAGCGCTATCCGATCGGGCAGCGTCGTGCCTTAATTCGGTGATTTGGATGGCTCTCTGTGGCGGCGAGAGAGCAATTTTTCTTGAGATGCTTTGCGACAAATTTCGACCGAAGCACAGTGAGTAGCTTCCCATCTTGCTCAGTACAGACTTTAGCTCCTTAGATCCAGTGATACGGGGTCTTCCTCTTACTTCACTGTCTTCTAAGGAGCTCTGGGGAGATGGAGTCTTCTTCTTACTGTGAGGATTCTCTCTTGGGTCTGGGAGTGGAAGCGTTTGATACGTCTCCTCTTTCTCCTCCGCGAAGGGTCACACCTTCCACATCCAATCCTCCAATGAGTCCTTCGGTGAGCCCCCGGCGTTCCAGCGCTGGCTGCCCGACTCTCTTCGAGAAGATTGGCTACCTCCAGGCGGTGGCGATGCAGCTGGCATCGCGGCCCGACAATTCAAGCCAGCAGCAGCTGCGAGAGATCGAGAAGCTGCTCGATCGGTTCATGGAGGGCATCCTGGAGCTCAAAGATGGCGAGGAGGAAAGCAAGGACGTAAAAGCTCCAACTGGAGCGATCAAGAAGGACGAGGGCTTTCACTGTTCATCACTGTTTGGAACTGGGAGCAGCAGCAGCAGCAGCGACAGCAGCACGCCATCTCTCACGGAAAAATTCGGCCTTGACATCGTCTTCGATGATCTCGAGAAGGATCGCGATCGAGAGCAGCAGCAGCTGAGCGCTCCAAAGCTGGAAGAAGGCCAAGACACGGACGAGTTCATGGCATATCTCACAGACCTCAACGAGGACGAGGAAGAAACTCTCGCTCCAGCGGCCTGGAACGTCGCTCCCAGCGGTGGCGATCCTCGCAAGGAAGAGCTCGAGGAGGAGAACGAAACGCTACCGCCCGGCTCCTACGATCTCATCGAGCTGGACGCGATGGAGATCCTCGCCGAGCACACGCACTTCTGCGAGATCTGCGGCAAAGGATTCAAGCGCGACGCCAACTTGCGCATGCATATGAGAGGCCACGGCGACGAGTACAAGACCGCGGCGGCGCTGTCCAAGCCCAGGCATTTGATCCAACAACAGCTCGTCCAGGCCAGCCGGAGCAAGCGCTACTCGTGCCCGTTCGAGGGCTGCAAGCGCCACAAGCTCCATCCAAAGTTCTCGCCGCTCAAGACTGTTCTTTGCGTCAAGAACCACTACCGGCGATCGCACTGCCCGAAGATGCTCACTTGCAGCAAGTGCCGGAGCAAGAAGTTCTCGGTGGTGGCGGATCTGCGGACGCACGAGAAGCACTGCGGCCGCGAGAAGTGGATGTGTTCTTGCGGGACGAGCTTCTCGCGCAAGGACAAGCTGCTAGGCCACCTCACGCTGTTCGTGGGTCACAAACCATCGTCGAGGAATTCCATCCTCGTGGGAGCTCCTCCACACCAGTTCTCCGAGGAGGAGCTGGGATTCACGAGCGAGAAGTGGAGTACAGTGGTCTTTCCAGGAGATGTTTTATAGAGAGGAGTGTCCTTCGAAGAACAAGGATTTCCAGGGTGGTCTTTGGAACTATCAAGCTTCAAGGATTTGCTCGCGAGAAGATTGGAACTCTGTGATTTTCATGCGAGAGAATTGGAGCTCTGTGACTTTCCCTCCAAAATGATACTAGATCGAAACTAGAAATAAACGTATGCCAGTTTAAAACGAAGTTCTCCATTCTAGGGTTTAGGGTTTTAGGCGAGCGCGATGGCGCTCAAGCGCAAGCGCAATGGCGCCGTGACGGCAGCAGCAGCGGCTGCGGCTGGAGGTAAGGATTTCTTCTCGATTGAGAATGCCGCGCATTGAGCCGAAAATTTGTAGATCGGATTGTCTCTCGGGATCTCTCTCGTGACGACGTGCGAGGTAAGACATCCTTTTGTCGTGTTTCATCCCTAGAACAGTCCAAACGTTCCTAGATCCAAGTCCCTCTACCTCGGAAGCGTTGGATGCGGCTGCGGCATACAGCACGCTTATCGCGACGCTAAAGTCGTGTGGTAGGGGTGGACAAACTTGTGGTTTTCAAACGGAGGAGAGGGACCATAGCAGTGACGATGTGCCAAATGCTGATACCGAGAGAAATGGTGGACTTTCGAACAAAGAAGGTTGCTAGCTTCTCTTTGTTTTGGAAGCTTTCTCACGTTTTGTCGCAGATACCGAGCCAGATCAGTCTGATGGTGAAAGGCAGGATGACGATGGTGACGAAATTCTAGAGGAGCAAGTGGATGACGAGGATCTGGACACAAGCACTGTCGAGTATGTAACGCTTTGAATTCTAGCTGCTGATATTTGATTTCATTGTGGCTTTGCTTTTTAACTTTATAGCGAATTCAAAGTGCACTTAGATTACACACTGGGAGAAGGAGAAATTGCTGAGCTTGATAGCGCCAAGTCCAAAGTGCATGTGGAACATATTGCTTCGGGCTTTTTGAATTCGAAATGGATTGTCAACAAGGAAAAGTTTCCCAAGGTACAGCTATTTTCGTGCCCTAGAGTTTTACAGTCACGACATCTTGTAGGCGGAAAGTAAACTCTCCCATTACAATGTCAAAGCAAGGTTGCGAAGACAATGGGAGAATGTGGCGAAGCGAAAGTTTGGGGATTTTCAAAGTGAACACCAGTGTCAATTTTATTCTTTGTGTAAGTGGCTGATTCTTATATTATTCTCCGTTACCTGTGGTTTCTTTCTTACAGGCAACAGTTACTACGATATTTTACACACAAGGAAAGGAGGGAAGAAATTGTCTTCTGAAACGATGGATGCCTGTCTTCTTCATATCGTACGTAATTACTATCGGTGTGAATCTGATGCGGCAATTATTTGTGACCAGATAAACCATGTTTTGAAAACAAAAGATCTGGTCAGCAAGAACAACGACAAGTTGCATAATCGTGAACCTACTGGTGTTTTTGACAGTCCTCGAGATCAAGGATTCACTCGTCCCAAGGTTGTTCATTTCGCAATGCATGTCTTCTCCATAATATTGAGATGTTTGCAGGTTCTCGTATTGTTGCCCATGAGAAACTTAGCACTGAAGCTTGTGAAGCGTCTTCTAGCATTGGCTCCTCCAACACAAAAGGTGCAAATTAACGTTTCATCGTGCACAGTTCATTAACGGGTCACTTACAGGCTACCGTTGATTTCAAGCAACGGTTTTTCGATGATTTTGGTTTGGGTGAAGAAGACAAAGACGATAAGCAAGCCTCAAAACCAGCAGATTTTAAGTTTATATTCGATGGGAACAATGACGATCATTTCAGGATTGGAATAAAATTTACGAGGTTAGAAGGTAAAAGTTGTCCTAAACTAAAGAGTCCTGCGTTGCAGAAAAGCGGTCAAACTTTACAGCGACTTCTTATCGTCAGATATAATACTTGCATCACCTCTCGGTCTAACTACTGTAAGTTTGGCATCCTCCAAGTGCTAAGTACTGAGCATGATGTGCAGAGCATTCAAGAAGCAAAAGCTGATACCAGTAAAAACATCGACTTTTTGTCTTCCATAGAAATTTTGGTCATAGATTTTGCGGATGTAATAATGATGCAGGTATGTTCTTTATTTTAAAACTTTCATTTTCTCTGAAATGGTCTGGTTTGACAGAACTGGTCACACGTTGTGTCGTTGTTTGATCACATAAACAAGATGCCTTCAAAGCAGCATGATACTGACATAATGAGAATTCGCGAATGGTGAGTCGCTATGACTTGCTAGTTCGTCTTACATTTTATTCGCTACAAGGTACTTGGATGGTCATGCACGATATTTTCGTCAAACGATTTTTCTTTCATCATATCCTGATGCAGGTAATAGTGTCGTCTTTGATAGCGAACAATCTCTTGAAACGATCTGTTGCAGCTATCAATGCTTTGTTTTTTCGGCAGTGTGTCAATCATACGGGCAAGGTATTTCGCGATGCCCGTTCTCACGTGCTGATCTTTTAAGCTTCAGGCCAAGTTACAATGTCGTTACGATGGCGTGCTTTCAAATATAATGTTGCAAGTTCGTCAGGTCAGTCTCGAGCTTTTCTACTTTTCTGTGGTTTCAACTTTTTTCCCGCAGGTGTATGAACGTGTGCAGTGTGAATCAATTACAGACGTCGATGACGCAAGATTCGAGTTTTTTACAAAACAGGTTCTTCACACGCTGCTAACTCGCTGGCAAAAATCTGTGCTGACTTTAGCATGATCTTGCAGCTCTTTCCAAGGATCAAGGAGTCATTGCAGGTCAGTCACGTTAGTTCACGTTAAACGATCGACCAATTTTCCTTTTACAGGGAGGAACCATGCTGTTTGTTCGTTCTTATTTTGACTTCGTACGGCTCCGAAACTTTCTCAAGGCCGAAAGTGCATCCTTTTGTCTCCTGGGAGAGTGAGCATTAACAAGTACCCAAATCCCGATCTATTTTTGTAACAATTCTACGCAGGTATACAAAATCAAGCGATGTTTCCCGGTCACGAACCTGGTTTTTCCACGGCCAAAGAAGAATCATGCTGTACACTGAGCGTGCACATTTCTACCACCGCTACCAAGTAAGCTCCCGTGAAGTTTTCATTGCCTGGTAGTACATCAGAGCTATCCTTGCAGATACGGGGCATACGCGAACTGATATTCTACTCACTACCGGATCACGCAAACTTCTACTCCGAGGTACCAGCTCGTTTGCGATCGATCCGGTTTTCATATCCTTTTACAGATGGTCAATATGCTTGGCGGCGGACAGAATCCTTCCTGTACTGTAATTTACTCCAAATTCGACAAACTGCAAGTAAGCTTTTCTCTCTTCTCTTCTCCGCTACTGATTCGTAATTCTCTCCAGCTCGAGAGAATCGTGGGAACTCAACGAGCACAAAAGCTTCTCGCATCTAAAGAAACGATGATGTTCTTCTAGGCAAAAAATGCTTAAGACCTTTCATATACCAAGTCGAGCGTTTATTACAAAGAAAAGTTCTCGAGATGACGAATCCTCCACTTAAACTATGCTTTATTAGCTTTTAAACCAACTTAAACTAAACTTAGCCTTTCTAACCTTTTATCCCCTTGATCTAAAATCTTTAGGGCTTTGGGAGTGATGGGGATAGACGGCAGCGTCAAGGGGGAGGTTTTGGCGCTCATTGGGAGGCGCATTCGCGACGCGGACGTCGATTCGATCATCGTCGACTACATCATCAATGTGCTCCAGGACGACACCTTCGATTTCGGCAAGTCGGGCGAGAATGCGTACGAGGCGCTCGGCCCGCTGCTCGTCGAGGCCGAGTGCGTGGCCGACGATGCTGAAGCGCGATGGGTATGTGCTTCTGCCCTGCTCCTAGGATCTAGAACGAGTGACAGAAATTGCGCAGCTAGAAATTTTATTAGGAAGAATGAATTGGAGAAGTTGTGAGTGTTGGAGTAAGTAGTCAAGGGATGGAATTTTTCATGTACTGATTATAGAATTTTTTTTGGTGCTTTGTGTTCCAGGTTTGCAAGAAGCTCGCTGAGAAATTCTACCGAGGAAGTATTGACGAGAACAAACTATCGGTGCGAAGTCTGGCTGCTCCGGTGCGCATGTCAGAGGGTCTCCGTAGCTCCGAGGCTGCGGGCACAGCACACCACGAGGATCTTCTCCCGCAAATCTCCGAGCGCGACCAGGCAAAGCTCGAGAGGAGGAGGAAAAAAGAAGAACGCCAGAGACGGGTTTGTGGCTTGTTTCTTCTTTCTTTTCTAGCACCTTTCATTTCTCTTGTGATAAACAGGCAGACTATGAAGCGCATGTTGCTGCAGCGGATGCCGCAGCTGCTGGGATGGCTGGTCTTTACGTAACTCACAACACGGACGGAGATGCCAGCGTACCGAAAGATATAAGGATGGAGAACTTTAGCATCTCTATGGGCGGAAGGGAGCTCATCAACAGTGCCTCTGTCACGCTTGCTTATGGTAGAAGATATGGTGAGCATTTTCGTTTCGTGTTCCATAGCTCGGATTGATTGAGTGGTGTGGCTTAAGGTCTTGTTGGGAGAAACGGGACCGGAAAAACCACGCTTCTCAAGCACATGGCAATGCATGCTATCGATGGACTACCAAAGAATTGTCAGATCTTACATGTCGAGCAAGAGGTGGTCGGAAGCTCTACGACAGTTCTGCAGTGCGTCTTGAGCACCGATATTGAACGTACCCAGTTGCTCGAAGAGGAGGCGAGCCTGGTTGATGCAAAGGTGCAAGTCAACAGTTTTAGCTCTTTTTTCTGTCTTATTGATTAATTGCTCTTCCCAGAAAAGTGCAAACGATACTTCAAGTTCCAAAGATGCAGCTTCTGAAAGGCTTGCTCAGATTTACAAGAGGCTGGAACAAATAGACGCTTACACGGCCGAATCTCGTGCCGCTTCTATATTAGCTGTAAGTAGGAATTCTTTTTCCAAATTCTCGGTCCTGAAAAACTGTTGCAGGGTTTGAGCTTTACGTCCGATATGCAAGTTCGAGAAACTAAGACTTTCTCTGGAGGCTGGCGCATGCGGATTGCGTTGGCAAGGGCATTGTTTATACAGCCCGACCTTCTACTGCTCGATGAACCCACGGTACGGTAACAGACTTATCTTGCTTTGTCTTAAAATCAATACCTGCAGAATCATTTGGACCTACACGCAGTATTGTGGTTAGAGACGTATCTTTTGAAGTGGCCAAAGACACTTATCGTTGTGTCGCATGCTCGAAACTTTCTCAATGCGGTATGTTTGAATATGTTTCGAAATCTATCGAGCTGGTAGCACAGGTGGTGACAGATATACTACATTTGCACGGGCAAAAGTTAGTCACTTACAAAGGAGATTATGACACGTTTGAGCGGACGCGCGCAGAACGTCTATCAAATCAACAGAAGGCACACGAATCGAATGAGCGTACTCGAGCGCACATCCAGGTTTGCCTTTCTTGACATTCATTTGACCGATTGTAACCGCTCGTGCCTATTTGCAGGCATTTGTGGACAAGTTTAGATACAACGCAAAACGTGCGTCGCTGGTTCAGTCAAGAATCAAAGTAAGCCCATGCCTTCGTCACGATTTTCTCTTATATTTGTGTGGATTTTTAGGCCTTGGATCGGATTGGATACGTGGATGCTGTTGTGAATGATCCAGAGTATGTTTTGTGCTCATTAAGTTTGCTTCTAATATGGTTTTCTTTTTTTCCAGCTACAAGTTTGAGTTCCCAACTCCAGACGATCGACCATCCGGCTCCATAATTAGCTTCAGGTAACTAATCTATGACTTGTGTTGTGTTTGACTTAAAAAATGTTCTACAGTGATGCGTCATTTGGATATCCAGGAGGTCCAGTCCTGTTTAGAAACCTGAACTTTGGCCTCGACTTGGACAGTCGCCTAGCTGGTAATGTTATCCCGCTGGTAACATTGGGCTCTAACGTTTGATATTTCAGTTGTTGGTGCTAATGGTATTGGGAAGTCAACACTGCTGAAGCTGATCTCTGGTGAATTGGAGCCTGTGTCTGGAACTGTCTTTCGGTCTCCAAAGGTACTCCTGGAAGATTTGTATAACCATTCTTAGGTGGCCATTGTCCAGGTGCGCATGGCTGTTTTTAGTCAGCACCATGTAGACGGCCTTGACCTTTCATCAACGCCTCTCCTCTACATGTCACGTTGTTTCCCTGTAAGTGTCCCTGCTACTCGTCTTGCGTGTGTTATCAGTTTATGACCGTTCATTGGTACAGGGTGCTCCAGAGCAGAAGATTCGCGCTCACTTGGGTTCGTTTGGTCTCTCGGGAAACCTGGCGCTTCAAGCCATGTATACTCTATCAGGTAACATTTGAAGTTCTTGTTTCCTTGACTAAAAGTTTTTATACAGGTGGGCAAAAGAGTCGTGTCGCTTTTGCAAAAATCACATTCAACAAACCACACATTCTTTTACTGGATGAGCCTTCGAATCACCTTGTAAGAATCTGCTATTGTCTTCCAACACTATCTTGATATTGCCGTTTGCATGCTTATAGGACCTTGACGCCGTGGAAGCACTCATACAAGGCCTAGCACTCTTTCAGGGAGGAGTTTTAATGGTAGGAGAACATTGTGTTTGTTTTTTCTAATGATTTTTTACAACAGGTGAGCCATGACGAGCACCTGATATCCGGAAGCGTGGACGAGCTCTGGGTTGTGACAGAAGGAAAAGTATCGCCATTTCACGGCTCGTTCCAGGACTACAAAAGGACCCTGCGTGTCGCGTGAACATAACGGTACGCTTTTCAGAGTTACGAAGGATTGTTTTCCCGATGAATTCTTTCAGTTCGTCAATAAGTTACAAATGTGGCTTCAAGTGGATGTCCCTCACAGACCGTAACCATGGAAGTTGAGGCAAGATGAATTCCAGTTTTTGAAAATGACAATGGAGGCCTCTCTTTTTTTCTTTTTTTTTTTCCAGCTCAACACAACGATCAAGCGCAAGATCGACCAATTTAGATTCTGTCCTCCTAACTCCAAAATCCGAGAAGTGGTTCTGTCAGGGACAAAAAGGACCTACTTAGGCTTGTCCAGCAACATTTGACTAGCATGAAATGTTTTGCTGATTGTCACAAGTCTCCAAGGACGTTTGCTGTTGGCGACCACGCTTATGTCCGTTTTTCACCTCGGGAGAAGCTAGGTTCAATTAAGTGGCAAAAATGCCAACCTCAACGAAGCTGCATGATGCCTTTCGGACTTGATTCCGCCTTCTGCAACAGTCCCGCTTCCAGCAGTCACAAGCAACTCTTGGCTCCAGAACGGATCCTACACCAATTACGGCATCAGGAAGTTCCTTGCTTCCTTGTTTGCTGGCAGGAAACTGATACATGGATCTCTCAAGCAGAGTTGGAGGCTCTATGTCCAGTGGGAGCTAGTTTTTCCATCTGACAGAGTCAAGGTGTACGCCAGATTCGTACACTGGCAGTATGGGGATATATAGCGGAGAGTAGTAGTTTTTTTTATTCCATTTCCTCTCTTCCTCTCTTTGTACCCTCTGTAGTGACCAATTGAAAAGGTGGTAGGGTTCGGGAATTAGGGCATATCGGCCATGGAGAGCAAGAAGCGCAACGCGGAGGAGGATGAGCATCCAACATCCAAGAGGAGGGAAGTTTCAATTTATAAGGTTGGCATGCTTTTGGTAGTCAATCATCCTGATAGCGCATACATACAGGAGCTTGGTGATGCGATTTTTTACGAAGATGCTACGCGTTTATCTTCCTTGGTGGTGATGTAGGGGATGCACGATGGCACCGCGGACATGAAGTAGGCTGGTCCGTGGTGATGACGATGGTTGTGGTCTGCTCGGGAGTGCCTAGAATACACGCAAGAAGTTCTCTCTGTTCTGTGTTGTCTACTGAATGCTTGTGTTGAGCTGTGGGACAATGACAAAAAGACTCCGTTCGCAGAGCATCTCTTGGATACACTCATACGTTTTTGCGGGGAGCTGCAACATCACTGTAGCGTATGTGCGATGTCTTTTCATGCTTCAAAATTTTGGCTGCCTCTGACGCTGTAATCAATCGCAGCACCCGCTGTGGGAGGCTTACAACTGGGTGCTGACGGTAATGTCTTTAGTTTATGTTGTGCTGCACTGACTTTTCTTGGTTCATTCAAGGCCATTGTAGGTACTATCCGTGGTTCCAGGTGCGAAGAAGTTTTGCGACTTCGACACCTGAGTGCTCACATGGAGCTCAAGGACTTAGGTACCTGTTGTCTACTTTTCTCCTGAAGTAAAAATCACTTTCTGCTTGGTAGTGAAGTATCTAAAGCGGTGCAAGCTGGACAAATGGTTGGGCGAATACAGGACGTCGTTTGTTCGCACTGGATTGGCGCTACAAGGTAATCAAGAAGTCTGCTGCTGCCTGTTGACTGGTGTTGACTAGCGCAGGCTTTGTTGACGTTGTCCACACACAAGCTGCAGCAGCTTCTTCACTGCCTGGGACGACAGATATGATCCGTCTCGCACAAGGTCTCGTTGAAGGTCCTTATGACAGGCAGCAAGGCTCGCCTCTTCGCCGTGTGCACGTGCACGAGTGGTTGCTTTTTCTGCAAAAGATTTTTCAGAATGGCGTTCAAGTTGACGACCATGAGATGGTCGTTCCGCCTCTGAATGTGAGTGTGATTTTGCATTCGACACTTGATAGATCTGACAAGTGTGTTATGAGCAGCTGATCCTGGACGTGCTTGAGACGCATTCAGGCATAGGCAGATCTCTGGAAGGGGATGTTTTCTGTGACATACTGTATTCTCTCAACATTGTTCAGCTGGCCAAAGTGTGTAGAGTTCTGTTTCGGACGGCCTTGAGTACAGGCAGTAGAAAAAGGGTTTGTTCCTTGTTTTTTTTCTTGTTCTCTCTCCCTTTCTGTTTTCTTATTTCGTGTGCAATGTAGATGTCGAAGGTACTACGAACCGCCAAGATACGCCTCGGACGTTCATGGCAAGGAGACGACCAGGAGGCGTTGGAGGAATTCAAACTGATGCGGCAGGACTTCTATAGTTCTGCCGATAGGATGTCTTTCGATCTGAAATACTCGAACACCTCCAGCGACAAAATGCAAACGGTAATCTGATATTTTCTCTTTCTAGTGTTGTTTATGTAAATGTTACTACAGGTGCTTCGCATTGTAAAGCTTTACATGATGATCGTCTTGAACATGGCCCGAGGTGAGTGCAGAATGCTTAGTGTTGTGTTAATCTTTCTTTGGCTTTGCAGAAGAGCCACGACACTTTCTGGACGAGGATGAGAAAACGAAGTGGCTGACCGGCTTGCTAGAGCAAACACAGCACGCAAACCTAGAGGACTCGTCTCTTAGAGTCGACTATGACAAAGTGGCTGCTGGAGCGATCAAATTGGGCCTGCTGCTCACGAAGAATCCAAAAGACTATAAGTACGGTGTTCCTCTTTAGAGCGGCTAAACGCGATTTGGCGGGATGGTCCTATTTCTGACTTCTTTTTTTCATTGGGATGATTGCATTCCCGGGGGAGACGTTGGGAAGTCGAGGGTGGACACAAAACTGGCGCAACCTCTCCAAGCGTGAGCCCTTAGGCCAGCACCTTCCACAGGAAGACGTTATGGACATGGCATGCGTCTTTGGAGTACAACTTAGTCCTTTACCATGATCTAGTATCCTATCCAGGGCTCGCAGTTGCATTCGGATGGAGAATACATCCTCACTGAGCCTCGCAAAAGTACATCATATGTTTCATCATGTCCATGAATGCTAAAGTAGCGGCCGATCAGTTCAAGCCATGGACATTTTCCGGTCCCGGCCTTTTGCACCCTTTTCCCCGTATAGCTCAAAAAGCTTTTCGACAACTGCATCTTATGGGAACCTGGTATCACCACGTCAATTGTTAGAAAAGAAAAACCACACAACCTTCAAAATCGGACAAACATTGAAGAAATCGAGCATTGAGAAATGATTAACACGCCACTTCAATCAGAAGCACACAAACAACAAAAGGGCCTAGGTAACAGAAACAAATTAATCCATGCAAATCAAGATCAGTGGACCTAGTTCGTAGGGCCTCCAGAGTGTCGTCCACAAGTGCATCCCCGTCAGTGTCTTGCCCATAGCTGTCCCGTAAAAAATCCAGCACCCCACCTTGTGCGGAGGACGCTTGAATCTCCGCTCGCCCACAACCACGCCATCAGTACCAGGGACTTTTCTGCTCGATTCCCGGATCACAGAATAAGCACGCTGGTGCTTGGTGCGGTGCTCAAGTTTCTTTGCAAGGCAGTGGAGGTGAATGGTGAAACCAACCTGTGCTTGAGAAGACATGACATATATTCTGCTTGAATCAGCTTGGGGATTTAGAGCAAACTCAGGAGAGCGTATCTATCAACTTAAGGAAGTGGCATTGATATATGGTGATGCGATTAGTGTAATGACACATAAGGCATGTGATGCCTTCTTCTGTGATATATTTTATGATTATATATACTCCCCATATTTTTTGCTCTTTTTTTTGAAAAAATTGTGCTTTTTGGGCTCAACAATCAAGTGCAAGATCGACCAATTTAGATTTGACCTCCGCAAAGGGGTTGTGTCAAGTACGAAGCACCAGCCTCGAGCATTGAAAATGCGCCATGGATTTTGGTTTAAGTACATAATATGTTATTTTATTATCAGACAGGTAAATGTAAAAGTGGACTGTTATACGAGTCCAATTAATAATTTTGATTCGCCCCAGGTTTTTTTTATAAAATGCCCTAATTTATGTTTTCGGGAGCATCGCCAGGTGAGCTCTTGCTCGGGAAATCGGGAAATCTCATAGATTCGGGATTTCTAGGTCTTGGCTCAATGCTGCAGCGCCTCGCTGGAGCACAGCTCCCGAGGGAGATCCGGGTAAAATATTTCTGGATGCATCTCTTGGATACGAAATCCAGGTCTCGATTCAAGGTAATGAAGTCTTGCGTGACAGGCTTTCCTTGGTTCTAATGGTGTTCTTCTTTGCCTTGCCAGTGTGAAGCACATCAGATTTTACGATGACGATGTGCACTTCTGGCAATGGTGGATCAGTTGGACAGCTGCGGCAGACGCTCATTAGTTCTCTCCGCCCGGTTCTTCGGGTAGCTCTGGCTCCTCGTTTTCTGCTGCGAGAACACAGCCATCTTCTTGGGATCTCATCACAATGCGTGCTCGGGACGCTCCCAAACAAATCCTGGGAAACAAAGCGCCGCTGTGATATGTTTGTGATCCACAAGGAATCAGTCGTGTGTCTCATGACTTTTATGACGTCTAGCCGGGAGGTATGTTAGAGCTTTCGGATTGATAGAGAGCGTAGTTAACTCTCTGAATTTTTAGACGCTTGTGGTGTCCGGGGCTACCGATGCTGTATGGAATGGCGAGCTTAGTCATCCTGATAGTACTTGCTTTAAACTGGCATTCCATGTTTTGCAGCGCTTTCAAGCTTGGACGAGAGACCTTGCTCTATGCTACGATCTGCCTGGCATTTCGAAGAGGTTTGTCACTTGCATTTCGGTTCTTGCTTCTTTTGTTGAGTGATTTGCTGTTCTGTAGGCTGGAGTATGACCTCGCGATGCAGGGTGGGGAATTAAAGAGAGAGCTTTGCAATGCCTCGTCACGCTAAACAAGAGCAAAACTCCTGGAACAAAAGGTGATGAGCCTTGACAACGAAGGAGAAAATTGTGAAGTTCTCTGAGGAATTTCTTGAGCTGGTGGATGCCGCCGATGCCACCACTCAATCTGAGATCTCAACTGAAGCGCTAAAGAAGCTGGCAGTGACTACTGCTGTCGAAGGTGCTCTGGATCCTACCGTTCTTCGGGCACATTTTTCTCTGAGCCTTGCTGCCGTTTAACAGTAAGCTTTTCACTTCTTTTCCTTTTTGTTTTTGCTAGAGATATGCTAATGCAGCTGCATGATGGATGGTCGGGAAGCAGCCATTGCAGCCGCACTTCTAGGAGATCCTGCTATATCAGAAAATTCATGGCAAGGGACTGGCATGATCGCAGAAGCGACACTTCACGCATATGTAAGTAACTGGGCTCTATTCCAAATGTTTCCTATGGAACTTTCATTCACAGGCTCACGGAAGTCTTTCGTTGAAGTCACTGCTTCAGCGCTGGAGATACGCCCGACCAAATTCTCCATGGAGAAGGAAGCGGACCTGGCAGAGGAAGGCAGCAATTGAGATTGTTCCGCCCCGTCTCGTGGCTTCGACACAGCAAAAGAAAGCAGCAGCGTCAACCGCGCCACCTCCGGTTCTCATGTTGGAGGCTCCTCCTCTCCGTGCTCCACTGGCGGTTGCAAGTTAAAGGTCCTGTATCACAGAAGCAGGGAATCGACGGCAGAACCAGTTCTCCAAGTTTTCAGGTGCCCTTTAAATCAGGAGGACCTGCTTAACGCGAGATCAAGTTTCTAAAGGTGTGCATTTTTTTCTACGCCTTGTTGTCCGTAGTAGGCATGCTCTCTCTTATCTTAGTTCCAGCCAGCGTTTCTTTAGTCGTCTCTGCGGCTTGTTCAACCACATCTTTGATTCCAGGGTTGTTTCCTTACCTGCTGGAGCATACCACTAGCTTGGTCCTTGGTTTCGCCAGCTTTGTCTTTCGTCCTCTGGGACGCGTCCGAAGCCAAGTCCTTGGCCTGCTCCATCTTTTCCTGAGCAGTGCCTTTCATATCCTGCATAGCAACACTCTCGGAATGAAACAAAAAACGGAGAATAAACAGGAAAAAAAAAACAATTAGAAAAAGTATTTACTTAACTGATTGTTTAAAATTAATTACCTTTTTATGACTTTTAAATTAAGGCTCCTTTTGCGAGTATAAAATATCGCAAAGAACTAGGGCGTGCTCATTCTTCCTGTCAGCAAAAGGGCGATGGAGTGCGTTAAGGTACGATCGTCAAAGAGAGTGTCAAAGAAGTGCAAGAGGCATGCCGAAGACAAGGATAACAAACTCAAACACCACGAGTGTGACACGGAGCATATGGACGACGATTCTTCATCCACACTCTCCGACTTGGAGGCAAGCCTGGATTCTTTGTACGAGAAGCGATCGAGCACCCGAGAGGCCGGCTTGAAGGGCATGATTGACGCTTTGGGGGCGAGGGTGATGACCCACTTCGTCGACGACAAGTATGAAACGTTGACTCATCAAATCCTATCGTCAATCAAGCAGAGTTCTTCGACAGAGGCTGTTCTTGCGGGGCGTGCTCTGGCCATGGTTTCCATCACCGCGGGAGCAGGGAAAGTGGCCGAGCACGTATTCGAGGCTAGCTTCCCTCATCTCTCCAGGAGTTCCAAGCTTGGACGCGATTCTGCCGCGAGGGTTTCAGCGATTGAGGCTCTCGGGATGTTAACTTTCGTTGGTGGCGTTGAGGCGTCCACAGAAAACGCAATGGAGGTCCTGTGGCAAATTGTCATCCACAAAGGCAGTGCTCACGCAGATCAAACTCTTGGTACGAGCAAACCCCCACCTCCAGTCAAGGCGGCCGCCATCACGGCTTGGAGTTTGCTGCTTTCTACGTTGAGCTCCAAGAGAGTCATGGCCCTCCAGCTCTCGAGTGTCGTGGGAGCTCTGTCCTCGTTGCTCGAGGATCCAGATCTAGGTGTTCGCAAGGCTGCCGGGGAAGCCATTGCTCTTCTCTGCGAACTTGGCGATATCCACCTCTTGCAGCAAGCTCTTGGCGAAGGTGAAACAACGAAGACGATGGCGATGGAGCTGCAGGTGGTGGATCAGATGAAAGCGCTGGCTGCCTCTTCCAGCCGGAAGGGCCAGACAAAGAAAGAAAGATCCGAGCAGAGAAGCAGCTTCAGGGACATGGTGGCGATTCTCGAAGGTGGTGCATGTCACGAGACTTGTCTCAAGCTCAAGCATGGTGACTCGCTCAAGATCAGTACGTGGAGCCAAACCGTGCAGCTCAATGCCTTCCGGAGGCTCCTGGGCGAAGGCTTTCAGAGGCACTTGCAAGAAAACAATCTCCTGCACGAAGTGTTCAACTTTGTTCCAAGTGATGCCGTGGTTTACAAGGGGACAACAAAACAGCAAAAGCACCATAACTGCATAGTGAGTAAAATGAAGACTCAACTCATGAACCAAAGAAGATGTGCCCTTGAGGCCAGTCGTAACTTCAGCTATGATAGCTTTGAAATATTCTAGTGCGTTCATAATTAATAAGATGTTTTAAACTTGAGAAAGAACCTCACACCATCACGCCATTTTCATATGGGAGAAACTTTCTGCTGGAAAAGAAGCCTCACTCTAGTACCTGAGATCGACAAGCTTGAAGGAGCCACTAGTGCTTGAGCGATTTCATTCGAATTATATTCTTTTGCTCACGCTGTCCGTCTGGTCCCTGGAATAGAGTCGTTAGTGGTGGAGGAGGCAAGCACGATGAAGGTTCTGTGGCAGATTGTCATCAGTGCTCACGTAGATCAAACTCTTGGTACGAGCAAACCCCATCACAGCTTGGAATTTGCTGCTTTCTACGCTGAGCTCCAAGAGAGTCATGGGCCTCCAGGTCTGGAGTGTCTTGGGAGCTTTGTCCTCGTGCTTAACGCCTTCTGAAGGCTCCCGGGCGAAGGCTTTCAGAGGCACTTGCAGGAAAAAGATCTCCTGCACGAAGTATTCAACTTACGGCAAAACAGCAAAAGTATCAGAAGAACTGCGTAGTGAGTAAAATGAAGACCCAACTCATGAACGTGTGCGCTTGAGGTCGAAAGTTTAAGGACGACAGACTTGAAATATGAGAGAGGAATGAAAATCTTTGTATTCAAGACTCTAAATGTACCAAACTTGAACGAATTAAAAGGAGTTCACGCTCGTGACTTTACATTGATCACTTGTCACTAAATAGTACTACAAAGATCTCAAAAAGTTACACGAAATCGTTACTCAAAACATCCCTCCCAAATACTTCTTTCAAGCGGTTTAGTTTTCAACTTGGCACTGTGCCTCGTTAATTATTCAACCGCATTTTTAGAACTTCTCTCTGGATCCGCCACGGGAGAAACTTTCTGCTCCTCATTCTGCAAGTGAGAGGAAAAAGAAGCCGACAAGCTTACTGATGCTCGAGTGACTCCACTCGAACCAATTATTTGCCTTCTTTGTTCGAGCGATTCGATTCTATGTTTTTATTGAGGCGCACTTTTGTAAAGAGAAGAAAGTGACTATATATCAAAACCTTGTTGTCAGAAAAGAATAAAAAATAATCCATGCAACTTACCGCAACCATCGCAACCACGGCTTGAAGGTTTTGAGTCGGAGTACTTGACCAGACTTCACAGGGCGGCGATCGAGCGGGAAGAGCTAGGGAGGGGATCGTCCCGGTGCAGGTTTGGACTCCTCATTCTTTTCCTGCGTGTTATACTTCTCTTTCATCTTCTCAACGCGTTCATCTTCAGTCTTTAGGTGGAGCTTGCGAGGCGATGGCACTTACTATGGTTGCATCTTTTCAGGTGGAAGCAAAGCCAGACAAACTTGCCAAACAAATCAGACTAGAAGGTCGGATTAGAAATGAAACATTGAGGAGGGGGCTTGCAGGGAAGAGGTGCTTGCTGGTGTTAGATGATGTCTGGAAATCTGGTGATCTTTTGGATCTGTTTGATGTTGTGCAGTGCCCTTCAATTGCCTTGGAGGAGTGGTCAATCTGAGCTGATGCTTGGATCAATGAATCTTCCAACTCTCTGCACTTGTCCTCGCAATGAATGGCAGACTTGGCAAACCCAATAACTTCGTTGACAGCTGAGCAGACTTACCCGTGGGATCAAGACTGGTGATTGCAAGCTCTGTGTTTTGCTCGAATAGATATGTAAACAGAGTGAATGATATACTTACGAATGTTTGGTGTTTAGCCAACACGTTTGCGCGTTCATGCTATAGTCAATGCGTGTCGATCGTCACTCCAAACCTTAACCCTAGAAATATTCCATTCAAATTTGATTTTTTGGCGCTAACTCGAGGCGGGCTTGGAGGAGCAATTGTGCTTTTGCTTCCACGCTACAAAATCCTGGAGCCAGCCTCTCTTGGGCGATTTCGATCGCAGAGCCGACTCGGACAAGGAGCGAGGAGTTGTAGCTCGATCTGGCGCTGGAGCTGAAGCTGGAATTTGAGCTTCTTCGTGAGATCCTCCCTCTAGCGACCACTCCGGATGGTGATCTCGGGTTTCTTGAGCCTCCGCCTGGTCTGGAGTAGCAAGAGCTGGATCATATTTACCGCAAGGGAGGTTCATAGTCGAGAATCCCGTGCACGTAACGCTCCTCCCGACTGGGGAGAGCGGCAAAACTCTGCTTCTCTTGTCCGCCCTGCAGGAGAACTCCGATGGAAATAGCGCTTCAGGCTCGTCCACCGTGCACGTTGTACAGAGGCCCAGTGCCGACGATCTCGTCAGGTCCTTGATAGGCGAAGCCGAAGGGAGCTTTCTGAAGGAGACGATGCCTTGCCGGCATAGCGGACACGGAACAGCTCCCGCTGGATCGGACATGCTCGTGCCGTTCGAGCAGAGATAGAGAGCACATCTTGTACAAAGTTCGTGTCCACATCCTGTAAGATATGGGAAGATACGTCAGGCTGCTCAGTAAAATCACCCAACCGACCTTCTGCAGCAACTGTGCAAATTTTCTCTAGACACACGGCACAGGAGTCCATTCCAGACGCTAGAATGCTCATGTCACCCAAGCCGCATTCTCTGGAGAGACACTTGTCAGGTGGAAACGAGATTTGAAACCTTCTTACCTTGCAATCTGTACGATGCTCATTAGAGGCGAAGTCAGGAACGGGGACAAACCAAGTGACTGCACTGGACATTGAGAGCGTGGTGCAAGCAATCCATCTAGCCAATGCCGGCCCCAGACCTGAGCAACCTGTTGTGGAATCCACCTGTGGAAGCTGTATCAGTATTCGTCTATCCAGATCCAACTTATCTTTGAGTACCCGTTGCAATTTATTGCCAGATGGTTAGCACCTCTCGCTAACAACATCTGCCAGAAACAAAAATTGCGTGAGCTACATAAACACGCCATAGCAAACCTGACAACAGTGTATGCTCCCTCCACAAGCTGCATAGTGCAAAGGACTGCTTCCCGCACCTGAGAGAAGCAAAAGAGTTTAAACACTCAAATTTTAATGAGGAAAGACTCACCTATCATGTCGACGGTCGTATCATACTGGAACGTAAGTGCCGAGACGTCGGCTCCCAAGTCCAGTAACAGATGCACACACTCTGCGTGCCCCTTCAAGGAAGCCATATGAAGACCTGTTACTCCTCCGTCAGCAGTCTTGTTGATAAGCTTGTGGAGAGAACTAGCAACACACCCAAGAGATTCGTTTTAAAGCAGTACGAAGCAAAAAAAAAAGAGAAAACTTTAGGCAGTACCTTCTCAAAGACGTCGTCTCTTCGCTTACACAATCGGGGCCCTGGTCTGGCACGGACAGATTTCTTCGTGGACCCCAAAAGCTTGGAGCACTTGGGACGTAGTCCGCGACCAAAAGCCTCAAGCATCGTGCATGGCCATTGAGTGCGGCAAAATGGAGTGCCGTCAACCCGTTAAGGTAGTCCCCTTTGTTTACCTGGAAAGCAAGATCGAGAGAAGAATCACGCCATTTAATTCAGTGGAGGAAGCAAAGTAACACTTACGTTTGCATTGTAGAGAATCAATGTCTGGACAACCTCCCAGTGACCATGCCGACATGATTGCATCAATGCGGTCTACTCCATTCATCAAAAACCACAAAGATCGAAAGGAATGAAGATTAGACACAAGAAAAAACAAAGGAAAAAATCTACCTGGCCGCAATATTTCCTGGTATCGACATCAACACCATGCTCCAGCAGCAAAGTTACGATCTAAATCGAGAGAAAAGGAACAAAATCCCGACCCAACATGAGGATTTAGATCGAATTCGCGAAAGAAACGAACCTCATTGTGACCCTGCATTGCCGCAAAGTGTAGCGGCGAGTTCCTGGCACCAAAAGTGGAGTACTTCGCAAGCCGGGGATTGCATTGGAGCAGCGCTTGCGCTTCCTCGAGGTCGCCATCGCGAGCCGCGGAGACTAACCTCTCCCCCGAGGCAGAACAGCCGAAAGAAATTCCCATGCTTGCCTCATAGGGAGGGGATCCTTACCCTAATAGCTGCTGCCGCGGCGGCTTCTAGCTCGAATCTAGCTCCAACGCTCTCATCTGCGCGAAATTCCCAATAAGAACAGCTTGGAGGCCGCGCGATCGATCTATCCGCGGCGCCTCGGATGGCCGCCAAGAAGCATCGCGATCGCGAGGAGGAAGAGGAGGAGGAGAAGAAGATGGAGCTCCTCCTAGTCCCCTGGAAATCGGCGACTCCACACATCTTGAGCCGCCATTACCTAGCCAAACAGATTCACCAAACAAAGAGCATTAATAAATTAAAGTGGTTCCTCTCTCGTGGCACGAAGCGAGAAAGCGTTAAAATTCCGGGAAGGAATCTCCAGGCGATGGCCTTATCTGCTGTCCCATTCCGGAACAAAACGAATCTTTTTGGTTCCTTCCCGAATGTCCATCCGACTGCTCGCGATCACTGTTTGTTCTTGTGTTTTTGCCATTCCTCTCTCTCTCTCTCTCTCTCTCTCTCTCGATAGAGCGACCGAGCGATCTCTCGATCGGCTCGGCGCTACCACAGCATCGATGCCGCATTCTAGCCGTCACAGGTTCTTCTCCAGCTAGCCGCGATCGATGGACGATATTTCGCTGTTCTTCCAGATTCTCCATGGCGATGATTCAAGAAACGCGCGTTCTTCGTCGTTGCTGCTGCTAGGACTACTGCTCTTCATCTGGAGCGGCTCTGGCCATGCCGCATTCTTATCAGGTATGCTAATCGCTCGTTCTTCTCTTCTTGCGATCAC